>NC_060119.1:963502653-963808010 GCF_021461395.2 Schistocerca americana
AGGAAACCACAATTCTGGGATTTGTGTCATCCATCCTATTAACAGATGAGGCCACCTTTACACAAAGTGGTATCTTCAACTTTCGTAACAGTCATCTCTGTGATAATATGCAGAACCCCCAAGGTATGGTGACAGCGAATCATCAGCTTCGGTGCAGCCGGGATATGTGTGCCAGATAATTGGCAACCATATTTAGGGACCAGTCTTCCTTACACGTCGCCTAACAGGCCAGAACCATCTGCAGTTCTTGTGGGTGACTTTTCCTGCCCTGCTAGGAGAAGTGCCATTGATGATTCAAAGGGTTATGTGACTGCTACATGATGGTGCTCCAGCCCACTTCACCGTTAATGTCCGGACGCATCTCAGTTGTGTCTTCCCTGGTCAATGGATCAGATGCGGGGGTCCAGTTGCGTGGCTTACTCATTAACCGGATCTCAACCAGTGTGATTTCTGGTTATGGGGCCATCTCAAAAGTATCATGTATACAGGGCCCATTCCAGATGTGGAGACAGTGGAGCAGCGTATTCATGTTGCCTTTGACACTGTTCAGATGCAGCCTGGCCGACGTGTGAGACAGAACATGCTACAGCACGTACACACATGCACTGGGGTACATGGATATTATTTTCAACATGTACTGTAACTGTGGCTGCCTGGTACAGCATGTACTAGACTGCAGTCTCTGTAACAATGTATGATTGAATAAATGGTCTCTAGCACGGAAACCATGCATTTCTGGACATAATATCAGTCGACCTTTTTTGTTCTATATCCTCTCATTGATCAATCTCTAGAGTTTGTAAATGGCGGAAAAAATCACCCTTTATATGGTTGTAGGTTGCCAAGAAACCAGCATGCCACCATTACGATTGATGAACTCTGGCACAGGGTTGAAACAGCATGGAATGAGAAAGCCTTATGTCATCTGTGCACTCACAGCAACTCAATGCATAGCCAGGTTGGAAGTCATTTTTCCTGTCAGAGGAGGTAGTTCTATTTATCTAATTTCAGATCCTGCATATCCCATATCACCTACATATTTAATCATGTATTCATCTACTATACCAAATATGCACAATAAGTAAAATTGTTATTTGCTATCCTTATTGGCATTACAATTTTAATGGGCAACCGTGTATTTTGAAAAAATTTAGACAAGAGAAGAGCAATTGTGATAAGTGTTTGCTTCTGCTGAGGCATGGATAGCTTTGTAATTTTCATTACATTTAAGCTGATGAACAAAATCAATTGAGGTTTCAGGACAACAGAGTGGAGGTAAATCCAGTGAGGATGTGATGCAAGGCATTAAGAAAGGAAATATCACAAAGGGCAAGTGGAAAAGAGAGTTAAAACTTCGAGGTTCTCAAAATGGAATGAAAAGAAGCAAAATTCAGATTAAAGGAAGGAACCACCAAAGAATGAAAAGAACTTCCCAAAGATTACCCTATGATCATTACAGTTACACTTAATCTCAGTATCATACCTGGAGTAATCATTGTACCAAACTCAATTTGTGTAGAAGGAAATAAATTACTTTTAAAAATAAAATTCAGAGATATGTTTTGGAAGAACTTCATTTATATTCTGTTTTGTATCATCGAAGGTATATATGAAGGTCCCTCATAAATGCAGTAAATTCCCAGAAACTTTAAAATTATAATTTACTGAACAATTAGCATTTTTTATCCTGTGTACTAATCAGGAACAAATTATGGAAACAAATATCATTTCAGAAATGTTATAGATTCTGATACGTCCACAGAATAACACATAGGAAAATTCCAGGACATGGGATTAGTGCTGAACGCAGAGTCCCTACACAGCCTCTTCACTGCATGCTCTACATTGTCTACCAGTACTTTTGCCTCCATAGTGCTATAGGATACTGAAATAGCTTTTACACTATAGAGACTCATTGCTGTTAACTAATTTTTGATGGACTGTGTACAGCTTCACAACTATTGTGTGCCTGCTACTTGAACTTGATAAGGATACTGCAGAACTGCTGATCTCCTTTCTTACATCTACATGTACATTTATACTCCGCAAGCCAACCAACGGTGTGTGATGGAGGGCACTTTACATGCCACTGTCATTACCTCCCTTTCCTGTTTCAGTCGCGTACGGTTCTCGGGAAGAACGACTGCTGGGAAGACTCCGTGCGCGCCCTCGGGAGGTATAAGTAGGGGGAAGCAATATATTCAATACCTCAACCAGAAACGCACCCTCTCGAAACCTGGACAGCAAGCTACATCGCGATGCAGAGTGCCTCTCTTGCAGAGTCTGCCACTTGAGTTTGTTAAACATCTCCATAAAGCTATCACACTTACCAAATACCCCTGTGACGAAACGCGCCACTCTGCTTTGGATCTTCTCTATCTCCTCCGTCAACCTGACCTGGTACAGATCCCACACTGATGAGCAATACTCAAGTATAGGTCGAACGAGTGTTTTGTAAGCCACCTCCTTTGTTGATGGACTACATTTTCTAAGGACTCTCCCAATGAATCTCAACCTGGCACCCGTCTTACCAACAATTAATTTTGTATGATCATTCTGCTTCAAATCGTTCCATACGCATACTCCCAGATATTTTACAGAAGTAACTGCTACCAGTGTTTGCTCCGCTACCATATAATCATAGAATAAAGGATCCTTCTTTCTATGTATTCGCAATACATTACATTTGTTTATGTTAAGGGTCAGTTGCCACTACCTGCACCAAGTGCCTATCCACTGCAAATCTTCCTGCATTTCGCTGCAATTTTCTAATGCTGCAACTTCTCTGTATACTACGCCATCATCCACGAAAAGCCGCATGGAACTTCCGGCACTATCTACTAGGTCATTTATATACCGGGTGATCAAAAAGTCAGTATAAATTTGAAAACTGAATAAATCACGGAATAATGTAGATAGAGAGGAACAAATTGACACACATGCTTGGAATGACATGGGGTTTTATTAAAACCAAAAAAATACAAAAGTTCACCAAATGTCCGAGAGATGGCACTTCATCTGATCAGAATAGCAATAAATAGCATAACAAAGTAAGACAAAGCAAAGATCCACCATCATTCCTCAACAATAGCTGTAGTCGAGGAATAATGTTGTGAACAGCACTGTAAAGCATGTCCGGAGTTATGGTGAGGCATTGGTGTCGGATGTTGTCTTTCAGCATCCCTAGAGATGTTGGTCGATCACGATACACTTGCGACTTCAGGTAACCCCAAAGCCAATAATCGCACAGACTGAGGTCTGGGGACCTGGGAGGCCAAGCATGACGAAAGTGGCGGCTGAGCACATGATCATCACCAAACGAAACGTGCAAGAGATCTTTCATGCGTCTAGCAATTTTTTTATTTATTTATTTATTTTTTTTTTTTTTTTGTTCTAATGAAACCCCGTGTCATTCCAAGCATGTGTGTCAATTTTTACCTCTCTATCTACATTATTCCGTGGTTTATCAAGTTTTCAAATTTATACTGACTTTTTGATCACCCGGTATATTGTGAAAAGCAATGGTCCCATAACACTCCACTGTGGCACGCCAGAGGTTACTTTAACATCTGTAGATGTCTCTCCATAAGAACAACATGCTGTGTTCTGTTTGCTAAAAACTCTTCAATCCAGGTGCAAAGCTGGTAAAATACTCCATAGGCTCTTTCTTTGTTTATCAGGTGACAGTGCAGAACTGAATAAAAAGCCTTCCGAAAGTCAAGGAAAATGGCATCTACCTGGGAGCCTGTATCTAATATTTTCTGGGTCTCATGACCAAATAAAGCGAGCTGGGTCACACAATCGCTGTTTCCAGAATCCATGTTGATTCCTACAGAGTAGATTCTGGGTTTCCAGAAATGACATGATACGCGAGCAAAAAACATGTTCTAAAATTCTACAACAGATCGATGTCAGTGATATAGGCCTATAGTTTTGCGCATCTGCTCGACGACCCTTCTTAAAAACTGGAACTACCTGTGCTCTTTTCCAATCATTTGGAACCTTCCGTTCCTCTAGAGACTTGCGGTACACTGCTGTTAGAAGGGGGGCAAGTTCTTTCGCATACTCTGTGTAGAATCAAATTGGTATCCCATCAGGTCCAGTGGACTTTCCTATGTTGAGTGATTTCAGTTGCTTTTCTATTCCTTGGACACTTATTTTGATATCAACCATTTTTTTGTTCGTGCGAGGATTTAGAGAAGGAACTGCAATGCGGTCTTCCTCTGTGAAACAGCTTTGGAAAAAGGTGTTTAGTATTTCAGCTTTACGTGTGTCATCCTCTGTTTCAATGCCATTATCATCCCAGAGAATCTAGATATGCTGTTTCGATCCACTTACTGATTTAACGTAAGACCAGAACTTCCTAGGATTTTCTGTCAAGTTGGTACATGGAATTTTACTTTCGAATTCACTGAACGCTTCACTCATAGCCCTCCTTATGCCAACTTTGACATCGTTTAGCTTCTGTTTGTCTGAGAGGTTTTGGCTGCATTTAAATTTGCAGTGAAGCTCTCTTTGCTTTCACAGTAGTTTCCTAACTTTGTTGTTAAACCACAGTGTGTTTTTCCCGTCCCTCACAGTACCTGTCTAAAATTCATTTTACAATTGCCTTGAACTTTTTCCATAAATGCTCAACATTGTCAGTGTCGGAACAGAAATTTTTGTTTTGATCTATTAGGTAGTCTGAAATCTGCCTCCTATTACTCTTACTAAACAGATAAACCTCCCTCCCTTTTTTTATATTCCTATTTACTTCCATATTCATGGATGCTGCAACGGCCTTATGATCACTGTTCTGCACTTACCAAGTCGAAAAGTTCAAGTCTGTTTGTTATCAGTATGTCCAAGATGTTATCTCCACGAGTTGGTTCTCTGTTTAATCGCTCAGGGTAATTTTCGGATAGTGCACTCAGTATAATGTCACTCAATGCTCTGTCCCTACCACCCGTCCTAAACATCTTGAGTGTCCCAGTCTATATCTGGTAAATTGAAATCTCCATCTGAGACTATAACATGCTAAGGAAATTTATGTGAAATGTATTCCAGATTTTCTCTCAGTTGTTCTGCCACTAATGCTGCTGAGTCAGGCGGTCAGTAAAAGGAGCCAGTTATTAACCTAGCTTGGTTGTTGAGTATAACCTCCACCCATAATAATTCACAGGAACCATCCACTTCTATTTCACTACAGGATTAACTACTACTAACAGCGACAAACACGCCACCACCGGTTGCATGCGCTCTACCCTTTCTAAACACCATGTGTGCCTTTGTAAAAATTTTGGCAGAATTTATCTCTGGCCTCAGCCAGCTTTCCGTACCTATAACGATTTCAGCTTTGGTGCTTTCTAGCAGCGCTTGAAGTTCCGGTACTTTACCAACACAGCTTCGACTGTTTACAATGACAATACTGATTGCTGCTTGGTCCCCGCATGTCCTGACTTTGCTCCGCACCCTTTGAGGCTGTTGCCCTTTCTGTACTTGCCCGAGGCCATCTAACCTAAAAAACCGCCCAGTCCACGCCACGCAACCCCTGCTACCCGTGTAGCCACCTGCTGTATGTAGTGGACTCCTGACCTATCCAGTGGAACCCGAAACCCCACCACCCAATGGCGCAAGTCGAGGAATCTGCAGTCCACACAGTCACAGAACCGTGTCAGCCTCTGATTCAGACCCCCCACTCGGCTCTGTACCAAAAGTCCGCAGTCAGTCCTGTCAACGATACTGCAGATGGTGAGCTCTGCTTTCATCCCGCTAGCGAGACTGGCAGTCTTCACTAAATCAGATAGCCGCCAGAAGCCAGGGAGGATTTCCTCCGATCCATAACAACACACATCACTGGTGCCGACATGAGCGACCACCTGCAGATGGGTGCACCCTGTACCCTTCTGGCATACGGAAGGACCCTTTCCACATCTGGAATGACCCCCTGGTATGCACACGGAGTGCACATTGGTTTTCTTCCCCTCCCTTGTAGCCGTATCCTTAAGGGGCCCCATTACGTGCCTGACGTTGGAGCTCCCAACTACCAGTAAGCCTACCCTCTGCGACCACCCGGATCTTGCAGACTGAAAGGCAACTTCTGGAACAGGACAAGCAGCCATGTCTGGCTGAAGATCAGTATCAGCCTGAGACAGAGCCTGAAACCGGTTCATCCGACAAACTGGAGAGGCCTTCCGTTCAGCCCTCCGGAATGTCTTTTGCCCCCTGCCACACCTCGGGATGGCCTCCCACTCTACCACAGGTGAGGGGTCAGCCTCAATGTGGGCAGTATCCCGGGCAGCCACAGCCATAGTCCGATCGGGTGATGCGTCGGACGAGCTGGCTGTCCCCGACAAACCCCCGTCTGGACCCCTACAGTGATGCCCATTGGCAACAGCCTCAAGCTGTGTGACCGAAGCCAACACTGCCTGAAGCTGGGAGCGAAGGGATGCCAACTCAGCCTGCATCCGAGCACAGCAGTCACAGTCCCTATCCATGCTAATACTGTTGTGCAAACAATGCCTGAACTAATCTACAGAGAGCACAAACAATTCAACACAAAATTTAAACGGTTATTAAAATACAAGACTGTCTAGTAAATGCAGTAGTGCTGCTACTTGCGCACTGCTGACACACTGCTCGGTGCCAGAAGGCTAACTGTACTGTCAGTAACGTACAAAGACTATTTGAAAGAAATAAACAAATGACAGATGACTATATGACTTTACAGGCCACAAATATTAAAATACAAATCTGCCCCTGCTTATTAGGAAACTACATAATGATTTGACGGATTTAACTAAACAAGTGCTCTGAGAACACTCAAACAAATTTTCAACTTGACTACTACACTTATATGAACGCTAAATAAGCCACTTGTTGCTACTTGCGCACTGCTGTCACACTGCTTGGCGGCAAAGGCTAACTGTACTGTCAGTAACGTAATGGCCTAGCTTGAATTTGCCAGGTCTCCATCTAGTAGAGACACAAAATTTAAATTTGCAATATGCAAATGAACTGCCTATGTTTTAGTTATCCTGTTGCTGAGAATTATTATCGTATTTACCTACAGCATTAAAATGTACATTGTAATTGACACATCTAGGTGAAACAAGTACCACCTATTATCCTTTCTTTTCAGTTACATCAATTTTCATATTTTCAAAATCAATATTACTGATATTGAACAGAAGAAACAAAATGAAAAAGAACGCACCAGAAATACCATCCATTCAGAAATATATTTTCCAAATAGGTTTTCATCAGTTTATCATTTCAGTAATAAAAATCTGTAATATCTGAAAAAACAATAACTAACACATTTTGTAAGTCAACATCTTCACATTAGGAGATAGTTCTCTTCAACAAGTGCAACATGTAATTGTTGGTCCAAGGAGATCAAGCCAGCTCAACACCATTACAAACTATGCACAATAGAACAAAACCTGTACATAACATTTTGTAAATTTACATACATCCATTGTTATTTTACAATACACAGTTTTAAAACATTCTCTTAGTATAAAATTACTTTACATTTATTTACAAGCATTTATAACATTTATTATTTTGTATATTTTTATACTTATAAGAGGCACATGAAAGAAACGTACACTGAGTAAATTGTGACAAGTATTTCTTCCTGATCATATGGAAATGGAGATTATTATGAAAAAGTGTCATTTTTGTATAAGAATGTAGTTACACTTTGTGCTGCCTGACATTACATTTACAACAGCTTCAGAATAGTGCTCCATACCCAGTGGAAAACCAGTTTTCAAGAGGAAAATCTATTGTCTCATTGTGAAGAAAGAAGGCACAAGGACAGTTCATATCATCTACCCTTTTCTGGTATTTATAAAGGAATGTCAGTATGCACTGAGAAGGGTTTTTGGTATTTCTCATTATAATCCAGTATCCTACTCATTTTTTTCAGTATGTACTGCTAATAGATTGATGATCACTGACAACTAAAAGGTTGATTAAAGAACATATTCCATCACAGAACCCATTATGATAAGAAAACTGGTAAATGGAACAAAAGTTAATAATAATTCAGCCCAAGGGACCAATTTCAGTGTAACACATTGTCATAGAAAACTGAAGAAGACACTGATATAGCAAATACTAATTCAGATTATTTTTTGGACAAAGAAATTAATGCATTGTACCTCATCACAATGCTGTGAATTTTTGAACATTGAATAACACCAAAAAAAATTCCTTCTAAAAGGACTGATAAAAAGTACAAAATTTTTTTACCGAACCTGAAGTAATTGTTGAGGAGTTCCGTAAGACAATACTCTAATATCACTGAATAATAATGAACTCACATGATCCTTGCCAAACAGACAATCATAGCAGCCTTCTTATATTAGACCCAAAATAATCTGTAGTGAAATAACCCTCTATACAGTAAAACAGTACTCTTATTACTGACGTTAATGAAAATTTTCAAAAGTTACAAAAAATTTCAGTCTTATTGCAACTCACATCAGGAAATGAATGCCACAACACAGCAGTTTCCAACAACTTCACACTATCTGTCTATCAATACCTGTAAACTGCTTATTTAGCACTGTGTAGTGGGTATCAGATCAAATTAATTTTATGGTGTGAACATCTCACATTTTATGCTATGAGATGATTTTTGTCACAAAACATTCTGGTTTGTACCCAACCAGGCTTCTTTGGGTTACTTTGAGCAGATCATATAATTATATTTACAGCTTTCAAACTGCTGAAACACTTTAGGCACGGACTCAAAAATTTAAAATGTCAATTCATTTCTGGCTTGTATCCAAGATTTTTCCTTTGTAGAAACAAATAGATTTCTTGAAAGTTTGGTCGGTCTGATTCATTCCGTTGCCAACATTCACACATTAGGTCATAAATTTCTCTTGGACACTTTATTGGAAGAGGCAGAAGTACCTGTGAAAAAAGAATAAAAGTTGAAACAACAATAGCGCACATTATATACATAAAATAGCTGAAAAGGTAAAGCAAGAAACTGTAATGGAACTGATATATATATATATATATGACACCAAAATAGTCACAAAGTATTTGCATAATTCAGAAATGTTCTAGAGATACTGTTCTCTATTGATATTGACTGGAAGTATTGTCACATTTCAAGCACAATCAAATCCAAATCTGAATGCTGGCTTGTCAGTGACGTAGAACACTGAACCATATTTATGACCAACATCAACTTATATCCAGAACAGAACTGATTATCTGGGTGGAGAGAGCAATTATTTATACAGACATCGACTCTTCCAAAATGCTAGGCAACCCACAGCATACCAGCTAGTGACAGTAATCATTACACCACAATACATGCACCAAAGCTTGCGGCAATATGACAGCAGCAAATAATCTGAGGCTGGTTTAGTTCAAGGAGTCTGCAAACCGAGACACCTCAAGTTGTTGAAAGAGTGTAGAGGAGTAGCTGTTACTAATCATAATCCTTGAAATATGCATTTACATCTACAAAAATATTGTATCACCACTGTAGAGTGCATGGTGGAAGTGTGCAATTGCAAGTTATTCCCTTTTCCGTTCTATCTGCAAACAGAGTGAGGGGAAAAAATTAATGCCTGTACACCTCTGTATCAGCTCTAACCTCACTTATATTCTCACAGACCTTATGCAAAATGTGTCTTGGAGATAGTAGAATTTTTCTGCAGTCTCTTGGATATACTGGTTCTAAAAACTTGATCAGTAACATTTCAAGAAAAGTGTGTCTTTTACCTTCCAGGAATTCTGATTTGCAAGACATTTATCAATTCACCATACAAAAAATTCCTCATTGCGTACTTTTGCACTTTGATATGTTGCAACAAAACAAGTTAATAATTTATTCAGTCATATAATCTCAAACGGTCCCTAGGATAATAAAATTGTGGGACATCATACAGATTATTCACCTGAATTCATCAATTTTGCTTAAAGTCTTGTAGTATTCTCCTGGGAAATAAAATGTACTTTTGGTCCAACTTAGTTCAAACTTGTCTATTAATTTGGTAGTAGGAAAGACTGTGAGAACTCTAGCCAGAACATCATTTAAAATCAGAGCTGCAAATGTTGCTGTTGTATAACAACTAAGATAGTATTTTGATTTGATTCTAGTATTGTACTGATGTATTTCACAGTTTAAGTTTGACAGCATTGTTTTAGCAAACAGTACTATTGTTAAATTGCAGGGTGCCCCACTTCAAATGTTTAGAGATGTGCAGTAGCAGTGTGTTTCATTTATTTGAAACATCAACTTTGCTTTGCAATTTTCTGGGATGTAATTGACGTATTGTGATGCAATTAACGCCATTCTATTTGTAATTTTTCGTGTTATTGATTACGTAAGAAATAATGTGGGTTTTTCATTTTAAAAAATTAAGTTTGTGTAGAAATTTACATTTGCTTACATTCTAGAATGTCTCATAGTATTAATTTTCATGATCCCATCTTATGTTCATACCAGTGAAAGTCGATTTTCAATATCTATTTTTATTCCACAGATATTTGCACTGAAACATTTAAGTGGGCCGCCCTGTAGAGAATGTTATAACGGTAAGCAGATCCATTTTTGGGGAACAAGTTACCAAATGAATTCATGACACTCTGAGTCTCCTGCACCATAAATAATTTCTGCAATTTTTTCCCTTTTACTGAACTACTAGTGATATATTTAGACTGCCAAATGCTGATGCACCCCATATTTCTACCTCTTACTCAAATTTGACAAGAACAGTGTGTGTTACGCAGCTTTTTAACATACAGATATTCCTACAAGGTTTAGTGATCATGTTTATGGCAAATATGTTGTTATTTTCTAATACAGTTTCTTGCTAAACCACATCTCTAGTTTTTTCTTTTTAAATTGTGATTACATTATATTTATCATTTAATTCTATTTATGTAATATGCATACTGGTATCATTGGATACAGACTGAATATACTTAGTAAGCAGTCTGAGGTCAATACTGTACCACATGCGTCACAAGCAAACAATAACTGCCAGATTATGTTTAATCTACCAGTTATTGATGGTTTGTGACACAGACTGATCTTTATCGTGTTTCTGTGTAATGTAGTTGAAATTAAATGGGCAGAAAGTGTGATGTACGATTGCAGGCTTGTATGTGAAATTTACTACTATCAACAATCTATGATCTTACGCAGTTTCCAGGCCAAGGAGCCTATTTGTATGTCCTACCTCGAATTCCGTTAGAGCAACCCTTTATAGTGTTTATACTTAAAAGAGTTTCACTGAAATGTGTAACTATTTATTTATTATTGCAGTTGTACAAAATTTCCATGTGTCATAAGCTTTGTGTTTGCACACATTGTATGTATCATCTGCCTACAACACATTATTGGAACTTTCACCATTTTAACATCATTTGCATAAACCAATAAGAGAAAGGGTTATTGTACAGTCTTTTGGCACTCAAATAAAAGTTATTTTGGATCTGAACAATGCTCTGTTAGTTTCTTTTTTTACACATTGACACTTACATCAACTAATAGCCAGTTCCTCTAATCCAGACTGTTCCAACTCTGCCCCAAGGGGAATGGACACCTGAAGCTAGTCCTTTGGGTAGACATGTGGTATATGGCCATACTTCACTGCATCCAAGCCTTGTTTTGTTGAATTGTGGTGACATCCTTTCGTACAAACTTCACAACTCGTGGCAAAAAAGGCAAGCTAGCTGCGTATGAAACCCTGCTGCCAGAGCTGCAATACTGCTGAAGCAGTGTGGTGGAAGACCCCAGTTTGCCACAGTGGCAAGCTAAATTTCCTCATGCTGTGGCTCAGTGCTGTTCTAGCCTGGTCACTTATGTGACTGAAGGCAGAGCCCACTCACAACAAAGCTGAGAGTAACCACTACAGGTACTTGCCACTCAAACCCTAGTAGTATCTTGTCTTCAACTACTGCTGATCTTGAGATGTACTCCACACCTGCCACTGGTCCATGTGGGACTTATCAACTTTGTCTACATGTAGCCATATTGTACATTAGTCTATGAGCCACTGCTAGATCTGATGATACTGGGGCCTGAGCCAATGCCACCAAGAGGAGACCACCTCCACATGACTTTGGGCAGTCCCTGGGCATTTCCAAGAGAGCTTGATTTGGGATTCATGTGCCTCATGTCTGACTGACTGCTGGAGCAGCCGGCTGTACAGTACAAGCGCCTGCTTCCTGCAAAATGCCTGCTGTCAGTTTCGCATTTGCATGGCTACACTAGCTGCTGTCACTTTGCTGAGGCAGCACTCCTACCTAGCGTCCTCACACTGCCACAGCCAAGCATGCAATCATGTGCAATGCTGAGTTAACAGCAACTGCCTTTGGGTCTTTGCATGCCACTGTCTACCTTTGTACGAGAGTCTTACTGAATAAAGAACCTAAATGACTATCCCAGATACTGGGGCACGATACTTCTGCCTATTTACAGGTTTCCTGTCTAACAGCTTCCAGGGCCAACAAAAATTTTATTTTCAATATTTCACACAATTATTGACCAAACTTAAGGCTCTATAATGTAGTCCTAGTCTAATTATTAAGAGGTATAACCTTATGTTAAAAGCTTAACACAATGAGACAAGTACTACAGTTAGAAACTGTGTTTGCCTTGATGCAGCATATCTGATGGTGCAGAAATTAGAATGAGAGCACTTAGTGACTTCCATCAAACTTAACATACAATTTGAAAACTTTTTCTTGCTGACACACTTACAAAATGATGAAAGGAAAATGTTTATCACTTACTACTTTTCCATGTTTTAATTTATTACTTCTTTGCTTCTAACTCTATTCACAATACACTTTGGTTACAGCATCTACATATATCACTGAATGTACATCCAAAATTATATCTATGTACGCCACAGAAGATATGACATCACAAACATTGAGATGCATGATAAACTAGATTCACTTTAAAATGCAGCACAAATTACTCAGTTTATATTCATCCTGGGTTTCATAATGAGAGAACATAGCAGACTTCAAGCATAATTTCAAAACTTTCCTGAACTTTTTCTTGGTTACATGTGTAAAACAAAATATTTAACACATTAGCTCATTGTAGACAGAAGTTTTAAGCTGTTTTATGCAAGAGAATTTGATTCTTTAAAGGATTGGGGTTTACTGGTATTATTGCTAACTGAGCTCATGTTATTCGATAAACACCAGTTAGATGATAACACAGAACCTATCAACCTGGACACACCATGCTGAGACAACTAACCAGACTGGCATTAATGGTGTTCACACCCTGATACCATTACTGTTACAAGCATACAGCCTTTATCACTGATCTAACAAGAAATTGAAATAACTTAGATTAATACTTCAAGTGAATAATGTACTCATAGTTGCCATGTTCAATAAAGTTAATGCATTCGTGAACAAACTGCATCTATTTGAAAGGCAGCTTAGTACAGGAAACTTAATTTTTTAAAATGTCTTTCATCATAACAATTACTTCAGACATTTTATGGTTTATCAAAAAACATTGTGAAACTGTCAGAACGCTGAGAACTTATGTGACCTAAAAAATGAAGTGAAATTAGTTAATATAAGGTTTTCAGTTGAACCACATACTGAACCTTTGTAAATGCAGTTAAATACGATTGATTTATAAAATTGCACTCTTCATTAGTACATGTGCTGCAGCAGTTCAAATTTGTTATGATAGTATCATAACATGAATGTATAAATTTTTTATTTGGGACAACTACAGGGCTATTACAAATGATTGAAGCGATTTCATAAATTCACTGTAGCTCCATTCATTGACATATGGTCATGACACACTACAGATACGTAGAAAAACTCATAACGTTTTGTTTGGCTGAAGCCGCACTTCAGGTGTAGAAACCTGAAGTGCGGCTTCAGCCGAACAAAACCAGAGCACTCGAGAGCGCAGTGAGACAAAATGGCGACAGGAGCCGAGAAAGCGTATGTTGTGCTTGAAATGCACTCACACCAGTCAGTCATAACAGTGCAACGACACTTCAGGACGAAGTTCAACAAAGATCCACCAACTGCTAACTCCATTCGGCGATGGTATGTGCAGTTTAAAGCTTCTGGATGCCTCTGTAAGGGGAAATGAACGGGTCGGCCTGCAGTGAGCGAAGAAACGGTTGAACGCGTGCGGGCAAGTTTCACGCGTAGCCCGCAGAAGTCGACGAATAAAGCAAGCAGGAAGCTAAACGTACCACAGCCGACGGTTTGGAAAATCTTACGGAAAAGGCTAAAGCAGAAGCCTTACCGTTTACAATTGCTACAAGCCCTGACACCCGATGACAAAGTCAAACGCTTTGAATTTTCGGCGCGGTTGCAACAGCTCATGGAACAGGATGCGTTCAGTGCGAAACTTGTTTTCAGTGATGAAGCAACATTTTTTCTTAATGGTGAAGTGAACAGACACAATGTGCGAATCTGGGCGGTAGAGAATCCTCACGCATTCGTGCAGCAAATTCGCAATTCACCAAAAGTTAGCGTGTTTTGTGCAATCTCATGGTTTAAAGTTTACGGCCCCTTTTCCTTCTGCGAAAAAAACGTTACAGGACACGTGTATCTGGACATGCTGGAAAATTGGCTCTTGCCACAACTGGAGACCGACAGCGCTGACTTCATCTTTCAACAGGATGGTGCTCCACCGCACTTCCATCATGATGTTCGGCATTTCTTAAACAGGAGATTGGAAAACTGATGGATCGGTCGTGGTGGAGATCATGATCAGCAATTCGTGTCATGGCCTCCATGCTCTCTGGACTTAACCCCATGCGATTTCTTTCTGTGGGGTTATGTGAAAGATTCAGTGTTTAAACCTCCTCTACCAAGAAACGTGCCAGAACTGCGAGCTCGCATCAACGATGCTTTCGAACTCATTGATGGGGACATGCTGCGCCGAGTTTGGGGGGAACTTGATTATCGGCTTGATGTCTGCCGAATCGCTAAAGGGGCACATATCGAACATTTGTGAATGCCTAAAAAAACTTTTTGAGTTTTTGTATGTGTGTGCAAAGCATTGTGAAAATATCTCAAATAATAAAGTTATTGTAGAGCTGTGAAATCGCTTCAATCATTTGTAATAACCCTGCATGTTGTGAATAATTTTCTTTTGTCTTGAGAAGGATAAAAGCTGTAGATAGATCCCTGCACCAGGCCCAACGCTGCAGCAGAAAGGGCCTGGGCACCAAATATTTTGTCACTTGCAAATGAAAACAAATGTCATGTTACACAAATGTAATAAAATTGCTTACTTGAATTGTTCCTTTATACATCCTGTTAAAATCAGATAAATGTAGTAATAGTATCCTCACTCATTACTATTGTCCTGAGCAAAGTGTTGGCAACCCAGGCGTGAGCTGTTTGCTGGAATCTGCCCATATGTGAGCACTCAACCTAGAACAGTCTAACCTTATGCCTATATTCCACAAAGTTGCAAGCAACATGCCGATTTTTTTTTGTAAAGTCAAGGCATACAACAATAATACATTTGCTTTCCCCTATAGTAATAATTATCCCATTAATTGCCCATGTAGATGTTGGCTTGTTTTTCCTAGAGACATTCTGAATTTGAAATATTAAACTGGGTTTACTCAGAAAAGTCTGTAACCAATTGAAGATGACTTTCCCAGTTACTGTAGATGTATAATAGTCTACTAACTACAGAAAACTGGCTAAAACTCAAAATTGACAACAGTCAGATTTTAGGGACGGATCTAAGAGTACATTGGAAATATAGCTAATGGTAATGGAGGTGGTGTATTTGTCACAGTAGACGAAACTCAAAGCCTCAGAGATAGAAACTGGAGGTGCATGTGACATTGTGCGCAAGACTGATATTAAGGATGGGAATAAACTCATAATGGATACTTCTGTCAGCCACCAGATTCACCCCACCCCCCCAAACGGAAATGAAAATCTTGGAGGAAACCTCATCTCCCTAGTACATTTGTTCCCCAACAAAACTATCATCACTGGAGAGAACTCAATCAATTGGGATTGTTGCAGTTTTGCAATGGATTGGCATAACAAGATAGACTACAAAACAATAGTAAATGCTTTGTGTTAGCAGTCTAGATGGTTTTGCAGTATTACATGTAAGTCCAACATTATTGTTTTAAATAGTCTTTCTTGGGTCTACTTAGAGCCCCCGTTGGATCTTCCTCATCTTTATTTTTATAATACTTTGGAACATCTGGTTCTTTCCAAATGTAAATTATCAGTGACAACTGACATCATTGACTTTGACTTCTATTGGTAGTTGTGTCAGTAGTAGCCCTCACTGCACTTTCAAACACAGATTAAGCCATTTAGATAACATAGGACATTAGACCTTGTAAGTAATTATATATGAGTGGCTCATGCCTGGTGTTGTTAATTCTCATGCCAGGAATTTAATTTTGGTATTTAGAATTATAAACTTAGTATAGCACAGTTCTTATAAAGTTTTGTACAAATGTTCCTTTACACAGAAATGGACCTGAGGATGACCCTGAATGTTACACAGCTGGTTCTACCAGTCTCGTAAGTGACTGCAATAAAACAGGTAATATCATACATTAGACTCTCAATCAATTCTACCAGCATTTCAACACCTCAGTATATTTTAAATTGTTTTGAGTGTTTTTTTCGGTATGCACACTGAAAATGATATCAGTGACCACAAGGCAGTTGAAGCAACAATGATTTCTGAAATTCAAAGGGGAACCAAACCAAGTAGAAAGATTTATATATTCAGTAAACTAGATGAAGATGCTGTAGTGTCATATGTCAGTGAGGAATGTGGAACAATCAGCTATGGGTATGGGCATTTAGAGAAAATGTGGCTCAAGTTTCCAAGAATAGTAAACCAAGTACTGAATAGATATGTACTTAGCAGAACAATTTGTGATTGAAAGTGCCCTCCACAGTACACAGTCTCTGAAAGAAACAGCATAAGTATAAAACAAAGTGTGGAGCAATTGACAGAGGTGCTGAATGAAATACATTTAGCTGTCAATTCAAGAATCCTTTTATGGCTACCTTACCTGAATGTTGTCAAAACACACTGTAAGTGGCACAAAAGATGGTGTGCAGACACTCATGGCTAGCTGGAGTTGAAATTGAGGATAGCAGAGCAAGAGCAGAAGTGCTGAACTTTGTTTTCAAATGTTCATTTACAAAGGAAGATGTAACGCCGGAAATGCATATCCTCGTATTTCCATCTATTGTACTATAATTTTTTTTCCTTATTTTGTTACCTGAATATATGACGTTTCTGTGTCTTTGTGTATTGTAATTGTTTTACTATTTGTATATATATGCATTTATGTCGATGTATAATTGGTTTGTTGTGTGAAGATTATTTGTATTTTTACACTGGGTCTGGCCTAGGGAAACTATGCTATCGAATCATTACATCGATAGGTCGTGTGGAGAACCAAAGTGTTTAGGATCTTTGGTAGTGTTAACTCTGCTGCGTGGAGTGCGGGCAGAGCAGAGTCTGCCTGGAGTAGCGAGTGGAGCAGGTGTGTTGTGTGACGCTCCCGCGAGTTGTCGCACTTTCGGGGTTTGACAGCATGTACTTGCGCTCGACTTGCTATGATAGTTTCTGACACAGTGTCGCGGACGGGAAGCATTAGCTGGCGCACATCAAGAGCCTGTTTCGCCTGGTGACCGTGTCGAGAAGGAGGCGCGCCAACATCCAGCTTCTGCAACAGCGACAGGCGACAATGAGTGACTGTCGCCACCTCCTCGATCAACGGCTTCAAACCTTCAATCAACCAACAAGGAAGACTGGAAGCACGTAAAGTTTTAGAACTGTATGGCAGACCTCAGCTTTTAAAACTGTTCAAATCACAAAATTACAGCAACGTAGCATGAACCTTTGTTGCTCATTGTCCCAATTGCATTACCAAGCAGGGTCCCTTCCTTTTCCGGAATGAACCCGAGTGTCGTTGAAATTCAAATGCCAGCATTAAAGCAATATTATTCTATTTCACTGCTTTAATTTCAAAGTTCAGTTTAAGTATTCATAGCTAGCTACAATATTTAGATTACACAAGCACAAATGAGTGCGAGTTTTGTTACCATATTTTAGCTTACCTGTGACTACAGCTCAGCTTGGTACGTACTAAATTTTACTATTGTTAATTGTTCAGAATCATTTAATTCAAGTTCAAAGTTAAATCTCTTATTTCTAAATTGCGTAGATTCAAGTAGCTTTTGAAATAATTGTTGAGGGAGTCCAAGACTAACCGTATTTTACTGAATTTCGATGTGCTTCAGAAAGAAAGCTCACTATTAACTTCAGTCACTAAATTAACTTTCGATTTTCCGGTTTTATTAATTCTTTTGCTAAATTAAGTCAGAGTGTAGCGAAATTTATTACTTCTGATAAACTTTCAGTTTTCACACTACACGTGTCAACTTTCAGTTGCCACGCTTCTAGTGCTAATTATATGTGTAATAACCTTTCTTTTTCAGTTACTATAGTAATTGTCCTTAGGACTGGCGACCGTAATTTCCCCCAAATCTCAAATATCTAATTACCACTAGTTAATTGTTAACGTAACGGCCGCACATTTACTTTCTTTATTAACTTTACCCCTTTTCAAAATTAATTTCCACCAGTTTCATTTGCATTTTTCCTTTCATTTAGATGTAACCCTTTCCTCCCTCTTTACCGACAAATTAACTTCGTTGACGATTGCTTTTCCCAAATTCCCATTAGGTACACGCGGTTTAATTTTTCACTGTCATTAAGGTCGATAAGAGAGGGGGAGGTTACAAAGATTCAGGAGTAATGCCACAGTTTAATTCTCACTCTGCTATATAGATAAGTGATACATATATTAGTGTCAGTGGTGTTGGAAAACAGCTGAAATTGCCACAATTGGGCAATTCTGCTGAGTAGACCTCTCTTTTACTATAATATAATGTAGATCCTTGAACAAAAAGGCTTTGCCCAGGAGTTGACTGGAAGCAGAGGCAACAATCATCTACAAGAAGGGTAGCAAAGTGACCCATATAATAGCTTTGAAATCCACCTGTTGTAGAATCTTAGTACACATTCTGGGCCCAGACCTAATACGGTACCTCAAACTGAATTACCTACTCCCTACATATGGAGAAATCTTCAACTAGCAACTAGAATTCGTAAGTGATAAGGAAACTATTTGAGATACTGAAAAATTTCGAAGATTTATACTACAAGGAATCAACAGCACTGCAAATTTTGTACAGAAAACACAGCAACATTCTTTAGTAATTCTGAAAAACAGTGAATGAATTCGAATTAGCAGGAGTGAAAGTAGGGAATCCTTGAGCTTTTTATTGGGGACTTCATTAATATTTTGAAAGAAGATCAGACAGTTGAATGTAACTTCAGATGATGAATTTAAAATACAATGATGGAAGGTAAAGTATAAAACCCATGAAAAGAAAAATGGTACAAGCTACTAGGAGCAGTTGTGTAATGTATATGGCAAACCAGGACTTCTGAAGAGTGACTGTCACCAGTCAGGAGCATGCAGAGATTCATGGGCATGTTGTGGACATCATCAAGGGGGCTGTCACAGCAGTTGGCAACATGGGCAAAGTGATTAGTGCAGCAGGGACAATGACTGGTCTCATGGTCGACGTTTTCATTATAGTTCAAGAGGCAGTCGTCATGCAGATTGTCAAGGATGTCAACAGAAAGGAACCAGCATAAGCAGTTTTGTAATGAAGGTAAAACCTATTGTGGTGTGTACAAAGGCTGAGTCAGGTAACAGTGTACAGACAGTAGGTACTGTATAGTGATTCCATAGATCATTTTGTTAATGACAAAAAGTATTTTTCCGCAACCTTAAAAGAGCTTGTGAATGTAAAAACTGTGGATGGTTAAGTTTTGCAAGCTACAAATGTAGGCAATATAATTAGTTGTTTTACATTTATGATGAGATGATTCCAATCAAAATGAAAAATGTATTTGACATGGAAGGCGTGGACAGAGATTTCATTAGGTATGCTAAAATAAAAGAACAATCTAAAATTGTAATCATCGGCTACCTTAGAGGATTTTGATAAAGACAATAACTTACTTGTGATTGCTTTGCAAGTAGATAGGCTGTATAAAATGACAAGTAAAATGCACAAGAAAGAGATTAATGTAAATAGAGTCAGTAATAAAGATAGCATGTCAGTAAAGAAGAAATAGCATTGTACACATGGACATGTAAATTGTAACAATTTGAATATGTTGTGTAAACATCAATTAGCAGATGGATTGGTGACAAATTTAGAATTGGAATTTATTACGTGTAAAGTTTGTATTGATAACGAAACACACAGTTTAACTTTTGAAAACAACAGAAGCAGAGCAAAAGAAACATTAGAGATTATTCATACTGGTTTGAACAGACCACACTCAGCTCATGGTTTGCATGGGGGAAGATATTTTCTCACTCTTACTGATGATTACAGTACAACAGTTAAGAGGCTACATAATCAAATCTAAAAATCAAGTTTATGATTGTTTTGTGGAATATGTTAATGAAACTTAAAAAATTATTAATGAAATTGAGAATTTAAATGATAAAACTATTAAGAAATTGAGATTTGACAATGGGAAACAGTCTGTGTCTCAGCTTACGAGACAGAAAGGAATCGTTTTAAATGATGTCCTCCTTATGAACATGAATTAAATGGTATAGCTGAAAGAACAGATCAATTATGGATATTTCAAGATGCCTGTTAGTTGAAGCAAGAGTAGATAGGAGAGTTTGGTCTAAAGTAATTTGTGCAGCTGTATACCTTAAAAACAGAACTTAAGCTAATACTATTGAAAGCGAAACTTCTTATGAGATGTTGTTTGGAATAGAGCCTAATGTTAAACATTTAAAGTTGTGTATGAAAGTAGGCTTTTTGTACGTGTGCCACAGCAGCAGAGAAAGTCAAAGGAAGGTCATAAAACAGACTGGGAATTTTAATAGAGTACAATGAAGATGGATACAGCGTACTGATTAACAACAATGTTATCATTGCCAGGCGTGTTGATTTGTGGAAGATGACATCGGAGGTATTGATATTAAGGGATATTCAGGGATAGAACATTTTAGCAATTCTGAGTGGAAAAGCATAGACAGTGAATTGGTAAATGAGCAAATGGAAGTAAGGGTTGTTGAAGGGTGTCCAAGCAATCATAAAGAAAACCAGGAACAAGAGTTGAGAAGGTCAACTAGAAAATGTAGAATGCCTGATACATTTAATGATTATGTCATGAGTTAACTTCATTTATATAAACTTCTGTAGTGCTGATAAGCCAGAAAACTTTGAGGAGGCAATAATAGTAATGATTCAAATTTGGAAGTGAGCCATGGATAAGGAAATCGAGAGTTTAAATCTAAATAAAGCCTGAAAACTAGTAATTAAACCATTGAACGTAAATGCTATTGATGTAGAGTCAGTTTTTTACACGAAAATCAGATAACACTTGAAAGCAAGTGTAGTTGTAAGGGGCTTTCAGCAAAAAGAAATCCTGGATGACATTTATTCGCCAGTTGCTTTGACATAAAAATTGAAAGTTTTGTAGGCATTCAGTTGTCAAAAGCATTTGACACAAAAATTAAAAGTTTTGTAGGCATTCAGTTGTCAAAAGCATTTAATTGTAGAGCAAATGGATGTACAAGCTGCATTTCTTAATGATAAAGTTTTTTTCAGAAATTTATTTGAAGCAACCTTCTGGATACAAGGATGGAACAGAAAAGAAATATTTAAGGCATTATATGGCTCAAGGGAAAGTCCCAGAGTATTGTATGATTGTTTGGATGAGTTTATAAAAGGTCAAGGTTTCAAAAGAAGTACATATGGTTATTGCCTACATGCACTGATGACAACAAATCACATGGTCTATATAATTGTGTTCACTGATGATTTGCTAATTTGTTGTAAAAGTAAAGGCAAAATATGAGAAATCAAAGATAAAAATCTGTTTTCAAGCAGTTTCTGATGAAAAGCTTAGGTGAAGCAAAGAATTATCTTGGGATAAATATTAATTACAATTATGCAAAGAATGTAATGACTCTTGAGTCAGGATAGCTGTTTTCAACGTCTAGCTGAGGAATATCAGATTGAACATTCAAACTTGTACAGTACTCCAATGGAAATAAATTTGAAACTAAAAGTAGCATGAGATAAAAGTTAAAATATTATAATATTAATTACAGGAAGTTCATAGGTGCTCTCCTGTACATTAGCTTAGGAACATGGCCAGATATGAGTTACACTGTGAACTGTTTGAGTAGATTTCAAAACTGCTGCATTCTTACTCACTTTAAGTATGCTTTGCAAGTACTTCAATATTTGTATCAAACAGAAGTTTGAAGTTAACATATAAAACGCTGGAATTATCAATATCTTACAGTTTTTTGTAGATGAGGATTGGGCAGGCAATTCTGTAGATCACAAGTTCACATCACATTATGAATTAGGTTATTTGGAAATGCAATATTTTGGAATTCTAAGAAACAATGAAGTGTTACAAAATCTTCTATTTTTGATGAATATGTAGAATTGTCAGAACTGTCTCAGAGATTAAGTTAATTTTAGAAAATTTGAATATTTTTGACATGAAGTCTGACAAGCCTGTTAAAGTATGTGAAGAAGACTCGAGAGCAGTCAGTACTGCTAGATATGGAAAACCATACTAAAGATTCAGAGTACATTAAAGTACTCTATCATTCTGTGAATGAATGATATATGAATGGAATTTTAGACATGTGCAAAGTAGATTCAGAAAGCAATATCCTTTTTTATCAAGTCTTTGAGCAAGGATGAATTTGTGAAATTTTGAGAAATGGTGAATGTAACTTGATTGTGATGTAAATGTAAGGATGCATGTTGGAGTGTGCTACATTTATGTTGATAGTATCTACTGTGTTGATAGGATTACAACAAGAATATTACATTTTTACTGCACAACAGTTAGTTCCATTCCATGAATGTGTTTTTTATGTATAGACATAAATTTTTATATACCTCTTTCTAAATAAATATTCTCAACAGCAACATTTCCTGACTGCCAAATATCATTTGACTCACTACCACACCAGAGCTCATTAAAGAAGGGAAGATAATATGGCACATTAAACAAAATTTGAGGAATGCTTACTATGGAGAATGCAGCATTTTATCTTGGACAGAGTGTCATGGTCGGAAGTAGAAGCAAATGCATGCCCCAGATAAGTGTATTGGAACCCTTGCTACCCATGTTGTATATTAATTACCTTTCATACAATATTAATAATGGCCTCAGAATTTTTTCAGATGATGCAGTTATCTGTAATGAATTACTATTTGAAAACAGCTGCCCAAATATCCAATCAGATCTTAATATGACTACAAAATGGTGCAAAAATTAGCAACTTACTTTAAATGTCCAGAAATCTAAAACTGTGGAGTTACAAAATACCAAAATGTAGTATCCAATGAATACAGTATCAGTGGGTCACAACTGAAATCACTGAATTCATAGAATTGCTTAGGTGCAACTATTTGTGGGAATATGAAGTGTAACAATAACAAACTCAAAGTTATAGGTAAAACCAAGTAGCAGATTTAGGTTCATATGTAGAATACTGGGAAAATGCAATCAGTTAACAAAGGAGACTGCTCGTAAAACATTTGTACTTCCCATCGTAAAATATTGCTAAGGAGACTCTCAGGGGATATAAAACACATAGAAAGAAGGGAGCATAAATTGTTTGGCTCCTGGGAAAACAACATGGTAGTGCTTGAAAACCTCAACTGGTAGACATTGTCCCACGAAAACATTTAAAATGTTTCAAGAACCAGTATTGAGTGAGCAATCTAATTGCAGCCCTGTATGTATTGCTCCAGTAGGGACCATAAAGAGAAGATCTGATGAATTACAGGGGGACAGAGACACACTTAAGTAGCCATTCTTCCCACACTACATATGTGAATGGAACAGGAAGCAGCTGCAGCACTCTTGAACATATTCTAAGTTCAAATGCAATAAGGTTCCTTTACAGAGAAAACCGTATATCCACAAACAATAGGAATTTAAAAAGCTCATGTGGAACTCGGCTTGTCCATTTCTTCCACAATATCCTGCAAGCTATGGATGAAGGGCCACAGGCAGGTTCTGTATTCCTAGATTCTGGAAAGTGTTTTACACAGTACTAGACAGTGAAGGTGATAATATACAAAATAGGTTCTCAGTCACATGAGTGGCTCAAAGACCTTTTACATAATAGAACAAGGCATGTTGTCCTGGATGGCTGTTGTTCATTGGAAGCTAGGATATCATCAGGCATTCCACAGGAAGTGTAATAGGACTGCTCTTGTTCTCTATACACACAAACAGTCTGGTGGATAGGGTGAGCAGCAGTCTGCAACTGCTGATGAAACTCCAGTATATGTGTCATTGTTGGGTGACTGCAGGTAGATATGGGATATCTTGCATAGTATTTCTATTTCATGAAGAACGACAGCTTTCTCTAAATGTGGAAAATTTTAATGCAGATCAGCATTAAAAATAAACCTGATTTGTTTGAATTCTGTATCAGTGGTGTGATGCCCGAGGTAGTTGAATTGATTAAATATCTAGGTGTTATGTTGCAAAGCAACATGAAGTAGGATGAGTACATAAGGTTGGTTGTAGGGAAGGCAAATGGTTCACTTTGGTTTATTGGGAAAATTCTTGGAAAGTGCAGCTCATCTATGAAGCTATGAAGGTGTGTGTGAATGGAACACTTGAGGATCCCATTTTTGTGTGCTGGTGAAGTGTTTGGGATCACCTGCAGGTCAGATAAAAGGAATACCTCAAAGCATTTCAGAGGCATGCTTCTAGATTTGTTACTGGTAGTTTCAAACAACATGCAAGTATTATGGATGTGCTCCGTGAACTCAAATGGAAATCCATGGAAGGAAGAATATGTTCTTTTCGCAAAATACTACTGAGAATGTTTAGAAAACCATTGTTTGTGACAGAATGCAGAACTATTGTGCTGCCACCAAAATATATCTTGCATAAGGACCATGAAGACAAGATAAAAGAAATCAGGGCTTGTACGGAAGCATATAGTGTTATTTGTCCCTCACTTCAGTTGTGAGTGGAACAAGAAAGGGAAGATTAGCGATGGTACAAGATACCTTCCATCTTGCTCATAGAGGTTTGTGGAGTATGTAGATGCAGAAACCAAGGGTGTGAGTACACTGTTAACTTCTTCACTATACAGTGGTCTGCAGATTATGGATGATTGTATACACAGAATAGAAAATGGTAGGTAATTTTCAGCTCTAAAATTACTGCCTTGTTTTATAATTGGCCTTAAGTGAGCTATTTTTAATGTATATTGAAAACTGATTGAAAAAATTTGTATTTACTGATGCTGTATTTAACGTGAATGCCTCTACTGGAGAGTATCAAAGTGGTCACTGATGGAGTTTCCAGCAGAAGAAAAATATTCATAAAAATGAAATTTCCTGGCAGATAAAAATGGTTGCAATTTTGTGCTGGAATTTTAGGAAATTGTTGTTTTGGTTAATAGTAAGTCTACCCGATGATTCCTTACAGTCTGTCCAGCTATTTACAATATTTCCAATACCTACACTATGTGATCAAAAGTATCCGGACACCTGGCTGAAAATGACTTATAAGTTCGTGGTGCCCTCCACCACTAATGCTGGAATGCAATTTGGTGTTGGCCCACCACTAGCCTTGATAACAGCTTATACTCTCGTGGCATACATTCGTCAGGTGCTGGAAGATTTCTTGGGGTATGGCAGCCCATTCTTCACAGAGTGCTCTGCACTGAGGAGGGTTATTGATGTCAGTCAGTGAGGCCTGGCACGAATTCAGTGTTCCAAAACATCTCAACAGTGTTCTATAGGATTCAGGTCAGGACTCTGTGCTGGCCAGTCATTACAGGGTTGCTACTGTCGTGTAACCACTCCGCCACAGGCCATGCATTATGAGCAGGTGTTTGATCGTGTTGAAAGATGCAATCACCATCCTCGAATTGCTCTTCAACAGTGGGAATCAAGAAGGTGTTTAAAACATCAATGTAGGTCTGTGCTGCAATAATGCCACACAGAACAACTGGGGGTGGAAGAACCTTCCATGAAAAACACAACCACACCATAACACCACCACCTCCGAATTTTACTGTTGGCACTACACATGCTGGCAGATGACATTCACCGACATTCGCCATACCCACATCCTGCCATTGGATCAACACATTGTGTACCGTGATTCGTCACTCCACACAACATTTTTCCACTGTTCAGTCATCCAGTGTGTACACTCCTTACATCAAGTGATGTGTCGTTTGGCATTTGCCGGTGTGATTTGTGGCTTATGAGCAGCCGCTGGACCAGGGAATCCAAGTTTTCTCACCTACTACCTAACTGTCACAGTACTTGAAATGGATCCTGATGCAGTTTGGGATTCCTGTGTGATGGTCTGGATAGATATCTGCCTATTACACATTATGACCCTCTTCAACTGGCCGCAGTCTATGTCAGTCAACAGTCAAGGTCGGCCTGTACGCTTTTGTGCTGTATGTGTCCCTACATGTTTCCACTTGACTATCACATTGCAAACCGTGGACCTAGGGATGTGTAGGAGTGTGGAAATCTCGCATACAGATGTATGACCCAAATGACACTCAATCACCTGACCACATTCGAAGCCCGTGAGTTTTGCAGGGTGCCCCATTCTTCTCTCTCACAATGTCTAATGACTGTGAGGTCACTGATATGGAGTACCTGGCAGTATGTGGCACCTCAATGCACCTAATATGAAAAACGTATGTTTTTGGGGGTGTCGAGATACTTTTGATCACATAGTGTACTCCAATGTTCCTTTAATTTCTAACACTGTGACTTAGTCTTTACAGATCTTGATAATTCATATATAATGCCTTTAGTCTATAACTTGCAATATCTTACCACTGCATAGTAGAACAGTCTCAGTGTTCCACTTGTCCTTTTCACTTCATTAATTTGTCAAACTACTTTTTTGTGGTTAGCGACAGTCCTTAACTGGAAGGATCACTTTCAGCACAAAAGGTTAAAGCAGTACTGAAAGTCATATGCAAATTTACTGAATGTAATACACCATATTTTTCCAATGTGGTAAGCACATAAAATTGTCACATATGATAGCAAGAATCAATAATAATCTGTCTTCATATCTGGAGAGAAAATCCATATTTTGATTGCCTCTAAAGTATTAACTCATGTAGGCTGGATGCTGTCCTCATGTTCCTGATACGTTAACAAGGTAAGAGAGAAACTCCCCCTTTCTCTTCAATTTCATTGTCAAGTAATATTGCACATCTTCCATGCAATTTCACAACAATTGATAGTAATATACAAATATTACACTTAATGAGGACAATGACAAAGGATAGCTCTGTAGACCAGCATAGACTGGACTTACTGTGTCGATATAATTAGTTCATGACAGGGAGTACATAGTGGCAGTTATTAACATTTATTGGAGAAAAATAAGTGGTAAAATAAAATCTAGAAATGAAGAGATGTTCAACATGCGCGTAGACCGTTGATTGTGATGTTTCCCTGATTATAAGGTGGCAAAGATCTCATCATTGCTGAAACAAAATGTGACTGAAATATTGGATTCTATTTGTTATAACTTATGTTGATCTGATTGTACTGCATTTGGCCCAAGATGTCTGCTAGTGTAAAAATTCGATGAATTGTGACAGTTGTAAAGAGGAAATAACAAAGCTGAAAGAACAAGTGCCTAGATTAGAATTTATTATCAGTTCATTGAAAATGGATATCAAGAATGTTAAAGAAGAAAAAAGTGTACTGAACACGACAAAATCGCGGCATGAAAGCAAAATCGTGGCATGAAAGTTCGGCTTTGTCAGAGATTGGATAGAAGTAAAGTTCAAAGACACATGAAAACCACTTTCAAGCTCTTTCTACTATGGATTGTGATAGTGTTGTTAACAGTTTTGAGTGTAACACGTGTAAGACAAAATGACTTTGTAAATGATGTAGAATATGCAAAATTGCTCTCAAAAAATTTGCCACCGATAAGCTGTTTGTCTGAGTTGTTATTGACTTATATTAACAAAAAAGACAAAATAAATAGTTCTAAACAAGACATCGCGCACAGCAAAAAGGTAGACAGAAAATCAGTAAGCTCCTGAACACCAAGTACATGTAAAACTGAGCTGCCAAGGGCTAAGTACAGCCACTGAATTTCAGTGGACAAGCAGTCAGAATTTTAATTGCATAATAAGTCCAGGAGTGAAATTAGGTGATGTTATGTCAATGAGTCAGGAAAAATTTCCTCATTGGGCAAAAAGGACTTCCTAGTGGCAGAAAATGATGTCGCAACGACGGGGGCGGGGGGTGGGGGTGGGGGGGTAGGATCTTTTAATCTTGTTAAGAAGAAAATTGTATGAGCTGAGAGCAACAAATGTTATTGTTTTTTTAGTGTCACATCATGACGACTTGAGAGAATAGTCCTGTGTAAACAAAGAAATTGAAAGTGCAAAAACAGAGATGCAAAATATTTGCAAGCAGTTTGAAAATGTAACATTCGTGAACAATAGCAATTTGTGGAAAAGATTCCACACAACATACGGTTTTCATCTAAATAAACTCAGAAAATACTTTGTAGTAACAAAAATTTTAGATGTAATAAATAAAATCTCAAATGTACAGTGTGACGATATAGGAGACATGTTACCTGGAGACTCGATTGTGAAATCTGCTGTCAGCTAAGCTACACCCCTCCAAGACAAATGTGAGATTTTGTTAACGCAAGTGAATGCCCCAAATGCAAGCACTCACAGAATAGCACAGTAGTTGTAGAAGAGCAAACACTAGAAGGAAGTGAAACAGCAGCAGCACCATCATCATCAGAGGCCGTAGCAGCAGCAGTAACAACAACAACAGTAGCAGTGCAGCACAGCTTAAGGAGGAGCCAAAGGCAAAATACGTCTGTGTCATTCAGTGATAATTTTTTATAGTTGCAACCCAGGAAGAAAATAAAAATGCGAAAAATCAGCCTGCAAACTCACAGATAAGTCACAGTAACATCTTATTTTTAAACAGTCAGGGTCTTGAAAGTAAAGTTGAAATACTGGAGAAGTCATTGCCATAAAATAAGAACTCTTTCCTATGTTTATCTGAACATTGGCTTAAACCAGGACAGATGGAATACTACATACCAGAAGGTTATAAACAGGGAGGCAGTTTTTGCAGATCTGAGTACCATAATGGCGGTACTGTTATCCATGTTTCAAATGATATAGAGTTTACAGCACTAGATCATAGTTCGGCTTGTGTAGAGAAACACTGAAATTACTGGGATCATATGTGATGTAATGAAACTTATCTTCGTATGTATTTATCGTTCCCCTGATTCAGATGAAAAACACTTTTTTAGACAATTTAGACAGTGTACTCTGCTACATAACAAACTGGAAACAGTATGTAACTATAACTGGGGGAGACTTTAATTCAAGTTTTGATGTAACATGTAACAAACCTGGTGTAATCATAGCGTGTAGGCTTTCACGGCTGTCGTAGACTCACCTCAGATGATGTTACCCGCAGCTGGCAACGAAACGTCAGGGAGAAGTATTTCTACTATTGGACCACGGACTCTTAGCCCGGAAGTTTTAATTACTGAAACCTGGTGTAAATTATTTACTGAATATGCTAAGGCAGCACAACTTCAATCACATAAGTTCAGCACAGACAAGACTAAAAGCATGCTTAGAGCATGCTTTTGTCAACTGTGCTGATGATATATACTCCACCAGTGTAAAGGAATTTGATTTCTCAGACCACTGCACGTTATCAGTAGAGTTAATACATTTTATAAACTGGGATGGAAAGAAGACTATACAAAAGTTATCAAAACCCTACACCTTAATACTAACAAAAAACAGTCTCAAAAAACTAACACAGCATCTAAGCATAACTAACCAGAACAAATTATTTCAAAGATGTGATTCCAGTCACCAAACAGTTTATAAAAAATTCAAGAGCTACTTAATAGGTACATTAAAAACTCATCTTGTTCCAAAGATATATCATAAAACAAGAGAGGGTAAATTGTGGCATACCAAAGAGTTGGAGAATTTAAAAAATAAGCTACTCCTGTTAAAATGCCTTGGAAAAGTAAATAATTGTAATGAAATTAAGGACTTCAAAATAACCACTATGAAACCGTATAAGATAGAGCTACAGTTGGCTAAACAAAGATGCAAAACTAATCTCATAAAAAAAAATAGTAAAAATCTATGTAAAATAGCCTTGTCAGTAATTAATACTGTTAAAGGTGTAATCAGAAATTTTGTGAAAACAGAGTCAATACCAGAAGATATGTTCAACAAATATTTCGTCAAGAAGTTGATCAGTAAGCCCAATGTAACATATATAGATTATCGTAAGAGCTCAAACCTAAGTCATAATCATGCCAGACCTTCATTGAAACACTTCAAAGAGGTATGCCAAGATGGAGTTCTTAAAATTGTTAAAGAAATGAAAAATTGATATAATACAGATATTTTTAACATGTCAAACAATCTACTGAAAAACTAATACATTACACTGCAGCACCATTAACATTTTCCATATACTTCTGTCTCATGGAAGGGTTTTTTTTCTGATCCTCTCGAACTATTCAAAGTCTTTAAGAGGGTAGCAAATCTGATCCAGCAAACAACAAGCCAATTTCATTAATTACAGTCCTAGCCAAAGTCTTTTAATGTATGATGTATCAGCAGATGTATGGGTACCTAGAACTAAATGATATGTTACGTACATCACAGTTTGGTTACAGAAAAGAATAGTCAACAATATGCGCAATAGAACTCTTTAGTGAGAGAATTTTAGCAGCATTTGAAGACCATGCTCACATACAGGTAACCTTATGTGATCTAAGTAAGGCCTTTGACTGCGCTGACTATTTTTGCTCTGTAAACTTGAATGCCATTGAATATGTGATGAAAGTTTAAAACTCATCAAATCATACTTTAATAAAAGGAAGCAGGTGGTAAGTTCAGGAAGTCATCTGTCAAACACAAATAACGTTCATCATGGAGGGGCGATCTAAATTAGGACTACTTATATTCCTTGTACATATAAACAATTTACTGTGAAACATGGACGTAAAGAAGTATATGTATGCAGATGATACAACTTTTCTGTCTGTAAACCATTTATTTGATAACCTTGTTAGTAATATGAATTTGACAAAAAAAAAAAAAAAAAAATGCAAAATTTTTAGGTATCACAGTCGACAAATGAACAACATGGAACTTTCATGTTGAACATGTAGAGGTTAGGCTGTCAAGAGTTATATATCTGCTGAAGAGACTGATGTGCTGTGTGGCATTTGAATATGTAAGAACAGTGTACTTGCTTTTTCTTCCCAAATTGTTTTAAGGTAAGGGTTAATACACTGGGGAAACAGCAAAAAGATACCGTAAGTGAAATTCTGGTTATCCAGACGAAAGCAATCAGAGTAATGCGAAAGGTGGCTAACAGGACACATTATAAACCATTGTTCATTAAATATAGAATATAAATGGTTATTAATCTGTATATTCTGTATACTGTTAACTATATATTTGCTGAAGTGCCAAATTTAGGTGTAACGAATCACAGGCACAACTACAATTAAGAATCTGTACTCCTGTGCTCTATCAAAAACTAACAACAGCCATAAGTACATGGCAATTAAAATACATAACAAATCGTATAAATATGCCTCAGGCATGCCACTCAAAGTATTTATGGAAAAGAACTTCTTGTTAACTAACCCATTCTATTCATTAGAAGAGTTCTTAGAAATGCTCAATATCAACCTGTGGCGGCATGCAGTCGGTCGAGTGACCTATCTTTGGACTGCCTTCTTTGGGTTTGTGGCTGATAGTGCGCGAGCCTTCAGTTTGTTGCAAAGATTTAATTGTACTGATTGTGTGTTGATTTATAGCAGTATCAAGTCAATTATTAAAGTACATATCTCTATACATGGAATCTTAGCGTATTCATTTAAGCCACCATACCTACTTTCACAAACTTAAAATATGTAAAAATGTATTTTATAAAATAAACAGGTTAAGTGAACTGACAAAGTCTATTGCATGTAATAACATTGAATGACTGATAAAGAATCTGAATCTGAGGTACTCAGAGCCAAAAATTGTATTTAAAAAGTCATCTTTCTATGTGGATTTGTTGGACTCCTGTAGGAAGAAATTGCAGCTTTCTGCAAAACAAGCAGGAGTTTAGGAGTGAATACTGCTACAAAAGTCATAATTGGCAAACAACTATTTGTTGAGACTTATGAGTGAAATGTGTTTATAATTAATTATCAGACTTTCATTTATCCTCTGCATTCAGTCAGTAAATTTTGTGTTAGGTATGCAATGAACTATCAGGAAGAGAGATAACATTAAACAGAGCACATATATAAAATATCTGCATCATACAGATAGACGACCCTGTACAAGAAACAACTGGGCAAATGGATATGCTACTTTTTCAGATACTAGGTCAAGGCTGGCAGTGTGCTAATAATGGAACAATGAAAGTGTTTCACAACTTTTAAATTATTTTTTTAATTTGAAAACAGACGAGACTCAGTTTGACCAGTTCCCTTTATTATTTAAGATAAAATAAAAACGCAGAAAAGGAATAACAAAAAGCAAAATTATTGACTGTATCTCATATTTATATTTTTATGGTCATGAATCATTCAGGAAGTTTCTTTATTGTCTAACTCATTTGTTACATACCTGCTTGCCATCATTTTCATAGAAGTGGGTCAAGTTTTCTATGACTTGAGAGTCATTCATGTCTTCGTATGGCTGCTCTCGGGCAAATGTCAGTATCTCCCATAGAGTTACAGCAAATGACCAGACATCACTTTTGGATGTAAACTTCCCCTAAAATATGGATTTTTATTACATCAGATAACTTTAATAAATTTAGTTATATACCTTTGCCAACATCTATAATGTTACATGATAAAACCATACATAAAGTAATAAAAGAATGATGTTGAATTAATTTACAATTTATGAGGCCAGTGAAAAAAATGAAATTAAGATCACTAAATAGCTATTTATTAAGGTACTGTAGAACATAAAAGCTTTTTTAAATGCATATGTGTTGAATTATGGCCTTACACATTAAAAATTTCATCTAAATTGTTCAATTCAGAGTCAGTGGATAAGCAGAGCAGTTTACTACAGAAATGTCCTTGCACTCCACCAGAAAATATCACGTTCCATTTGTAACACAAAAAATTAGACTGATACTCCCACTTCATGTACTTACCAAACATGTTCAGTCATTGGTAGCCTCCATCAAGACCAATTTGAACCCATGAATAAAAACTCCTTCCATTGCTCAAAACCCTTTGAGTGTCTTTTCGGTAATACTACACAGAAGCTCACATGTTTTTGACTTAGAGTGTAAGAACATTTGTGTAGTGAAGTCCTCATCTTGTGCCATCGAATCAATCTATTTTTATGAAAGCAATCACTGAATAAGGGCACAGTGAAATGTTGAAAATGAAGTTCCATGCATCTTGACAGAGCGTAGGGGAACAATGTGGGAGACCTGCACTGCTGTACCAGGCAAGGTCCTAATGGAGGTGGTTTGCTGTTGCCTTCCTCTGACTGTAAAGGGGATGAATGATGATTATGCAGACAGCACAACAACACCCAGTTATCTCCGGGCAGGTGAAAAACCTGACCCCACCGGAAATTGAACCTGGGACCCCGTGCTCGGGAAGCGAGAATGTGAAACCACAAGTTGCAGATACTTAAACATTAAGAGCAAGAAACTTCCTGGCAGATTAAAACTGTGTGCTGGACCGAGACTCGAACTCAGGACCTTTGCCTTCCGCAGGCAAGTGCTCTACCACCTGAGCTACCCAAACAGGACTCACGGCCCGTCCTCACAGCTTTACTTTGCGCCAGTACCTTGTCTCCTACCTTCCAAACTTCACAGAAGCTCTTCTGCGAAACTTGCAGAACTAGCACTCCTGAAAGAAAGGATATTGTGAAGACATGGCTTTCCCACAGCCTGGGGGATTTTTCCAGAAAGGCAAAGGTCCCAAGTTTGAGTCTCAGTCCAGCACACAGTTTTAATCTACCAAGAAGTTTCATATCAGTGCACACTCCACTTCCGAGTGAAAATTTCATTCTGTTGCCATGGAAAATAGCTCCTTATTTATATAGTTGATCTCATTTCTCTTTTGTCAAGGTAAGCATATTGGAACACAAATTAAGTTTATCAGCAGGGTAGCCTATTCATTGTAGCAGCCTATTTTTAAGGCAGACTGGCATCAGGTGAAAATATTAAATAGAACATGGCAGATGTAGTGAAATACATAATTTTCATCTTTATTCTACATTCCTTTCTTCCCTTATCTCTCTCATAACTCACACTACTTATCACATTGTAAGAGACAAACAACAGCAGAGCCACAATGGACCAAAGTTTATTTGTCTACTACCTACAAGTGAATAACAGTTGAGAACATGGACACAAACACAGAAACAATCCAGGAACTGATACAAGCAGTTGTTGACAATAACTATGGACACAGTATGAGAGCGAGTGCCTGTTTCATTGGGCTCATAAAGAGGAGGGCTCTGGTAGATAGTATACCATGTGCATAAGTCGTGGCCCACCACCACAGGTGGTGCTCTCGAATGCCATGTGGTGGTGCTCTCGGATGCCATTGGTGGAACATTCAAAGTGTAGCGCACCGGCAGCATTTATCCAAGTATTGCGTACAGGGTTATAGCACCCCTTCCCCTTTGGGAATGGATGTCCCATCGATTAGGGCATCAGGGCGACTTTTGAAACATCCATAGTCTTTGTGGCAGATGCCACAGGCAATAACGGCCACAGTGGAAGGAGATTCTGAGCTAGAACCAGTGAGTAAGGGCAGAAGTGGCACAGCAGTGGACACGCATGGCAGCTGCTCCCCTGCAAAGTAACATAAGACAGAAAGGCGACAAAAGCGTTGGTAGCATTCAGTGCATGGTTCCTCAATGTGGTGGAGGCATGGTTGCTTGGTTGGGGGTGCCAGGGGTGGTGGTGTTGAAGGGTCGAAGCACCAGCCCAGCCAATGGCAGAATCACTGGTGGTAGCAAACCATCATGGAAAGGTGAGGCAGCAGGCACAAGGGGGCTGGAACCCAGAGGAGAGGCAGGAGGCTGTAACATTCACAAGGAGGGCAGGTCCAGCCCCACAGCAGGCACACCCCAGGAGGCCTTGACAGGCACTGAGGGAGGATGTGGTACTGGTGGCCCTGCAGCTCTCACTGTGGCTACAGGACATAGCTGGTTGTGGTGGCATGTCACCAGGCTATCAGTGGTACACACCATACAGAGGCAGCAGCCTCAGCAGCTGTGGACCATGACCAGAATCAACTCTGGTTGGTGACCGATTCCCTGAGCCCTGACCGTGTAGCCAGGAGCAAACTGCAATGCGGGCGGTGACGGGCTTTGGTGATGCAGCATGAGTAGATGCAGAAGGGTTCATGGCTGGCAGCCATGGAGCTTTTTGGCCATACTTTGATCACCCACCAGTGTAAATCTGTAGGAACTCAAGAAGCATGTTGAAGCATTGTGCATGAAGGAGTCCACAATGTTCTTCATTTGAAGCCTGAACATCTAGATGAGACATTCTACCTCATCATTAGATTGGGGATTAAATGGAGGAGCAGCTACATGGTGAATGTCTTGGATGGGTGCAATAATCTGGAATGCTTGAGACACAAACTGTGGACCATTGTCCATCACAAGCACATAAGGCAATCCTCCAATAGAAAAAAAAAAATGGAGGGGGCCTGAATCATTGCTGCAGCTGACATCAAAGAATAGTGGAAATTTAGAGAAAACATCAACAACCATGTGAAACAAACATGGACGCATTCCCATATATGCTCCCATGGGTAGCACACTGAGAGCAGGCTTTGGCAAATGTACAATGTCACTGATGGTGCCAGGCCAGAACACATGCCAATGGGCCAATAACTTGGTAAGTGAGACTCCCCAATGTCCTCAGTGTAGGAGTTGAAACATATACCAGAAGGCAGGGACAGAGGGCAAAGCAGTTATGCAAAGGACCAGAAGCCGTGTCTGGAGGCTTGTCCGAGCAACCATGCTAAACGAGATGAACTACCTGACACAAAAGTGGATGGCGGCCAGGATGGAAAGAAGCCAAACAAGGAGCAGAATGTAATTTAGATTTCAAAAGTGCGAAAGTATGCTCACATGTGAGTGTCCACTGAAAAGGCATGTTCTTGTGGAGTAACTCCTAGAGGGGATGGGCTAATGTGGCTGCACTTGCAATAAATTTGTGATAGTAAGATATTTTACCTAAAAATGTCTGGAGTTGTCTGACATTTTCAGGGTGATGCACAACTATGACTGTAGTAAAAGGATGATGTAGACTCCACACCATCACAAGAAACATCAAACCCCAAACACACAATGAATGGCTGAAAAAAGTGTGACTTGGCCGAGTTGCATTTGACCCTGGAGTACGTAAAACCATGAACGACCTAAGGCAGGGTAAAATGCAAGGCAGAGATTACTATGATGTTTTAGTAGTAATCTCTGTCTTACTTATTACCCTGTCTTCCACCTTTAAGCTTTCAGGTTTTCAAATCTCATCCGGTACAGTTTCCAACAATCAGTCTTTTCTTCTCATCCCATCCGGTAAATCTCCACTGACCCTTAGTTCTAGGTGACTCTTCTGAACTGTACCCCTTTCCCTAAAACTCTCCAGTCCTTTTCCTTCAACTCTTCTGCCAGAAAAAGGAGCCACTGGCTCCAAAAGCTTGTAAAAGTTAAATCCTTTTGTGTGTGTATGTGTCCCCCTGCCGCCACTTGGCGAGTAGATTTCTTTATCTATCCATTTACAGTGTTTACATAATTGGCTTGACTGTATAGTTCTGGCCAAATTAAAAGTGTACTCTGAACCAGGACTTGAACCTAGACATTTGGCTTTCATGACCAGACCAGTGTTCTAGTAACTGAAGTATTTGGGTATTCTTAGTGACTAACACCAGTTTTTTATTTGCCACAACTTCCTTTCCATATCTCCCAAACTTCAATACGGACAGGCACAAGTTGAGTCCAGATGATGTGGAAATATGGGTCAACTGAATGAACACAGCCTACAAAACATAAATATCCAAGTTTGAGACACAGCAGCTGCAATGCTTTTGGCTCTCTGTGCTTAATTTTGGCCAAGCTGGAACTAACAAATAAAACACAATAGATTTTAATTAAATGCATATTGTGTCCATGTGAATATATATAATGCTAGAATGAAGTTACTCTCTACTGACATGTGGGATATGGACATGAGTCTTCCTGGTAACCAACGCAAGATGTGATTGAATTTTTGGATAGCTAATTTAAGTCATTCCAGATTCCACTGTTTCATACATAATGATGAAATGCTCACAATAATCTCAGTGAATGCTTTCAGCTCTTACTATTAATTCATCATCAACAACAACAACAACAACAACAATAAAATCAATGACAACAACAAAAAACAACAGTGACTGGTGTTTTGCTTTCTCGTATTCTTTTTGCATGCACTTTCCATTTGTTCTTTACTTCAATATTTCTTCATTCAGATTAAATATATTCAACTGTTTCATGATATCCTCATTTCTCTTCCTATCAATGTGTAGCCAGCTAATGTTCTTAGAAATTACATTCATCCACTTTCTATCATTTTGACCTATCATTTAGTAAGTGTACAACATTCACTTATGTAGTTGAAAGCAAGTTATATTTTCTGTTACTTTTAAAATGTTGTTTGATAGTGACACCTAAATGCTGGAATTTCTGTAGCTTTTTATTCTAATTATTAATATGATAATTCTTCTGCCAGAAGAAGGAGCCACTGGTTCCAACAGCTAGCACATTTCCTTAACTTTTATATATGTTTTCTCCAACTGCCACTTGGTGAGTAGATTATTTTTTCCATCCAGTTGTATTAAATATTCATTATATTCTCATTGATATATCAATGAGGTATGCAAGTAATGTCACAACCAGAGTAAAGGAATTTGTTAACTTGCTCTGTTATTTCATTATTAATGGCTATTTTTTGCCTAAAAAGTTCACATCCTTAACATGCAATCACGTTTGTTTCTGATGGATGTTGTATTTAAATTTAACACCAGGAAACAACAATACGAGTATTAGGATAGATTGCTACTCAAATAGGCACATTTAACAGTGCAGGCTGTTAGACTTTCAGCTGTCGGACAAAGTCTACCATCATGTGAAGGAAGATACACAACACACGTTTACACATCACATTTGCACCCCCCCCCCCCCCCCCCATTTCTCTCTCTCTCTCACACACACACACACACACACACACACACACACAAAGTGCCATGGCCTCATTGGGGCAAGTAGTGATATCAGAAGGGGTGGGCAGAAGTGGGAATAGAAGAGATATCTAGCATTGTGGAGAGGGATATCTGGGTAGGGGTGGGGGAAGATGCTAGGTTGCGTTGCTTTGTGCAATATCTGGATGCTGTGCTGGGGGAGAGGGGGGGGGGTGAAGCAGAGAATTGAAAAGGACTTTGCAGATGAGCTGGGGGGGGGGGGGGGGGGGGGGGTTGAAGGCATGCGTAAGGCAATGTGCGAGGCTGGAGTGGAAGCAGGCACAGGGCATGGACTAGTGAAGGTTGAGGACTGAAGGGGGGGGGGGGGGGGGCCTTGTCATGAGAGCAAGCATGAAAAGCTGGTGTTGTTGGTGCTGAGGACAAAGATGTAGAGCAAAAATGGAAAAAGCTCAAAAGCATCAATCATTTGATATGCCTTAGACAAATATGTTACAAGCAAGATCTTAAGCAGCGGGAAAGATCCACCTTGGACTGAACCATGAGGGCTCCATCATAGATTCAAGAGAAGTCTAAATCTAGCTGAATGGAGTGAAAATAAGCATAAGGACAGCAATGAGAAAAGTGTTCAATGACTTGATGAAAGTAAAATTTTTGAAAGCAATCTGACTAAAAATACTAAGAGATTTTGGGTCTTAACATAAAATCAGTAAATGGATGACAATCATCTATTCAGTCACTCGCAGACCATATTAGAGACCAAAATAGGAGATGAAAGGGAGAAGGCTGAAATCGTTTCACTGTATTAGATTGTAATACAGTCCCTCCTTTCAATCATCATATGGACATTGAAATGGCAGATACATCTACATCTACATCTACATCTACATTGATACTCCGCAAGCCACCCAACGGTGTGTGGCGGAGGGCACTTTACGTGCCACTGTCATTACCTCCCTTTCCTGTTCCAGTCGCGTATGGTTCGCGGGAAGAACGACTGTCTGAAAGCCTCCGTGCGCGCTCTAATCTCTCTAATTTTACATTCGTGATCTCCTCGGGAGGTATAAGTAGGGGGAAGCAATATATTCGATACCTCATCCAGAAACGCACCCTCTCGAAACCTGGCGAGCAAGCTACACCGCGATGCAGAGCGCCTCTCTTGCAGAGTCTGCCACTTGAGTTTATTAAACATCTCCGTAACGCTATCACGGTTACCAAATAACCCTGTGACGAAACGCGCCGCTCTTCTTTGGATCTTCTCTATCTCCTCCGTCTGAGCGATCTGGTACGGAGATAAGTGATTGCAGAATAGAAAAGCAACTATACTGCATAGTCAGAATGAGATTTTCACTCTGCAGCGGAGTGTGCGCTGATATGAAACTTCCTGGCAGATTAAAACTGTGTGCCCGACCGAGACTCGAACTCGGGACCTTTGCCTTTCGCGGGCAAGTGCTCTACCATCTGAGCTACCGAAGCACGACTCACGCCCGGTACTCACAGCTTTACTTCTGCCAGTACCTCGTCTCCTACCTTCCAAACTTTACAGAAGCTCTCCTGCATAGTAGTGGAAAGGCATTAAGTCCACATGTGATATCAGTAAAATTATCCAGAGGACATGTGAATGAACTTCCTCCCCTACTAGCTGCAGTTAATCATTGACTGCTGGAGCAATTAAGCATACGTAGTGACTGGAAAAAAATGCGGGTCATTCCTGTTTGCAACAGGGGTCATGGGACAGATTCACTTAATTATAAGCCTATGTTGCTGACGTCACTCTGTTGCAGAATTATGGGACATGTATTATTCCCAAAATCATGACATTTTTGGAGACATACGACCTCCTCCATAAAAAATCAGCATGGATTCCATAAACAGAGATATTGTGAAACTCAGCTCTCTCCATTTCTCCTTGAGATCCACAGTGCTGTTGAAATCAGTGCTCGTATTGATGCCATGTTCCTCGACTTCAGAAAGCCATTTGCCACAATCCCACATTGCCGTTCAGTGAAAAAAATACAAGCCTACCAAGTATCAAAGCAGATTTACAACTGGTTTGAGACTTCCTTGCTGAGAGAACTCAACATGTCACTCTCAATGGAGCAAAATCAACAGATGTAAAAGTAATTTCTGGAATACCTGAAGGAAATGCTATAGGACCTTTAATATACAAATGATTTAATAGAAAATGTTGGAAGTTCTAGAAGGCTATTTGCAGATGATGCGGTTTCTACAGGAAAATACCAACACCAGAAGATCGTAGCAATTTTCCAAAGGACCTGCTGACGATTTATGAATGCTGCAGTGACTGTCAGTTGACCCTAAATGTAAATAAATGTAACATATTGCACATACATATGCAATATGTATGGAAACTATTTCCATTACTGTACAACTAGACCATCATGACAAATTGCTGGAAACAATATGTACTGTCAAGTATCTGGGAGTAATCATCCAAAGGAACCATAAGTGAAATGACCACATGAAAATAAATAGTAGGAGAAGCAGATGCTAGATTGATATTCATAGGAAGAATCTTAAGGAAATGTAACTTACGGATGAAAGAAATGGCTTACAAATCAACTTGTTCAACCATTTCTTGAGTATTGCTCATCACTCTGGGACCCTTTCCAGCTATGACTGATAGAAAAGCTAAAGAAGATTCAACGAAGAGCAAAGAAGTGCATTTCATCACATGGTTATTTAGTCAGCACGAGAGCATTGCAGGCATACTCAACAAACTTCAGTGGCAGACACTACAAGAGAGACCTGCATCACAGAGTGATTTATTATTGAGATTCTGAGTGTGACCTCTGAAAAGAGTTAGATAACATACTTCCTGCCACATACGTCATGTGAAATGTCTACAAGAAATAATCAACAATCATTCTTCTCATGCACCATTTGCAAATAGTGCAGGTAAGGAAGGATGAGATAGTGATACCAGAAGTACCCTCCACCACACACCAACAGGTGGCTTGCAAAGTACTGATATACATGCAGATGCAGGCTGTGAAACAGGCATTCATGTCAAGCACACCGTACTGCGCAGCATGTTGGCCACTGAGTGATCTGTCTCATGGCCACAGTTTGGTGGTGGCCAATCATGAGGGCAGCTTGTTAGTGGTCATGTCCACGTATGATGATACAAAGTGTTTAGAACTAAGTTGGTAGACTACATGGCTGCTATAACAGGACTGGAGTTATTTGTCCTACATGAAGGTTCTGACTGATTTATTGTTACTGATTGCATTCTCCCATATAACCAAAATTCGCTACTACTGTACGGTATTGCCTTTCTTGTCTCCTTTCCTCTGTATCTCTACCTCTTTTATCTCTACCCTCTGAACTCCTTTTGATTTGTGAAGCTGCTGATTCATCTATTAAAAGACCTGATTCACACCAACCCATTACCTCCTTCTCGCCCAGTGTGTCCTTCCCAACTACACCTTTCTCACCTCCATATATTCAGGCAACTGCCCTCAGTCTCACCAAGGGCATTAGCATTTGAGTGGTTATTTGTGTGAATGTGTGTACTTTTACTAGAGAAAGAGCAAGAGTTTGAAAGCTAGTGTAAATACTGTATTCTGTTGAATGTTTGTATGTGCCACACAGCGGTCAGCTTGTTATTTATTTTATTAAGTGTTTTGGTAATGATTTTTACCATATATTTATGACAAAAATTAAAAAGAGTATGCAATAGTGTGGCCGCTTGTCTAAGTCCTCAGATTAATTCAGATTGTGTCATTCCACTTAAAATTTTAATGTATATGTTCTATCATACATACTTGCTGCATATTACGAAATGTGGAAGACCCTGTCCAGTAAAATTTAATCTAATGTGTTTTTTTTTTATTTTTTAAAGGAGCTTTTCAGTTGCTTTTTCATAGTCAATAAAATCAGTGTATATAAAATTCTTGATGTTTCTCTGTTAACTGTTTTATGGTGTAAAAACAATCTGTACACAAGTGGACTTGTAGAAACTGTCTGTGCAGCACTTATAACTGCTTCTGCCAGGATATGAATGCTTATCTGTGCTACCTTTGCCTATATTTCATAAGCTGTAAGTAACAAGCACACAGGCCTATAATTTGCTGTTTTAGTTTTCTTGAAGCATCAAACACTCCTTTGTTAAGCTATCAATATTATCTCATTCCAAATTTATATTGCTTTGTTCAGATGTGTTTTCCATTACCCTCCCTACTCTTTGTTGGCAGAGATACTGAAGTTATCTTCCTTTAAAAAATAAATTTCAAACATTTCTTCTTATGGCTTATGATCCTCTTGAACTTTCTGCCATCTCTGAGGGATTGATGATTTCATGATAAGCATTATTGACCTCTTTCCCTCTATATATCCTTGCTTTATATGCTAATTTGACTAATTTCATATATGCTGTAGTGAAGTCAATGCTGGATCTACCACTCTTTGTCCTTCTCATACTCCCCCCCCCCTCTGTCCATCACCTCTTTTCTTCTCCCTCTCTGTCCTTCACCTCCTCTCCCTCTCTTAGCCCTCTCCTCCTCTTCCATTTCTCTGCCCATTTCGAACTCCCCCTCTTTTGTCCACCTCCTCCTCCCCCTTACATATCTTCATCTCCTCCTTTCCCTTCTCTGTCTGTCCATATCTTCTTCCCCACTTCTCTCTCCGTGTTATCAGCACATCCAAATGGGAGATTGCTGGTCCTTACCCCCAAAAGAATTTTTTTCCAGATAGCAAGTAATAAGTGCACCAAATTTGGTTGAAATCAATCCAGGTGTTTAGAAGGAGCTTTTTACTGGTGGCTTTGCCTCATATGCACATGCCACATAGCAAATATTGCCCTGCAGTTTCGTTTTTATGTTGCTCAGTGTTTACAATGTCATATCTAAGTAACTATGTGTCATACAGTGATATAATTTTACAGGTACATACAGTGGTACAGGGCTGTTTGGACATGACTCGCTGTTCGAGTAGTTTGTCATAGTTCGGAAAATATCGGGTTTTGCCTGCAAAATGTGCTGTGAATAGAGTTATTAGTGAAAAAGTAATAAATTAAAAGGTCATGCCTGTTGTGGCAGTTTTACTGAATAAACAGCAAAAATGTAGTTAGTGATAAATTTTTTTTTCCTTTCATCATTTTGTGGGGGATGTGAGTGCAGAAAGGTGTTGTAAAGATCTGAAATTATGCATCAAGCCTGTTACAAGTCACGAAGTGCTCTCATTCTCAAATACTGGAAGAATATAGTCTGACTATTTGTGCGTCACTCCTTTGGGAGGTAGGTGGTTCTTACCTCTGAAGTAGTTCTTTCCACACAGTAAGTAATAAGTGTACCTAATTTGGTAGAAATTGATCCAATGCTTTAGAAGAAGTGAAACATACTTATGTATTTACATATCTACTACTAAATCTCATTATACACAACAGTTACATTCTGCGGAATCACCGTGCACATCAAATTGATGTAAATTGACAGTCATTTTATAAAACTGTAAAAATAAGAACTATATTCACATGTTAAGTTTAAAATAGCAGTTTCTTAATGTTATTACCAAAAATAATGATTATCATCTTTCTGATGTATTTTAATGCAAAATTTACACATTTAAAAATTTAACACTGAAATGCATAATAATACACTAAAATCATTTTCATTAAGTCTACACCCTAAACAGCCATCTACATCATATGACTTTGCACCATATACAGTGGCTAGATGTCCTCAATACCTTCACTGCACTATAGCGATGGTGATGTTACTGATGACAGTGCCACCAAAGCAGAGTTACTAAACATGGTTTCCTGCAATTCCTTCACAAAAGAAGACAAAGTAAATGCTCCAGAATTTGAATCAAGAACAACTACCAACAAGAATAAATCAGAGGTAGATGTCCTCTGTGTAGCGAAGCAGCTTAAAACACTTAGAAAGGCAAGGCTCCTGATCCAGATTATATGCAGTCAGATTTCTTTCAGAGTATGCTGATATAATAGTGCCATACTTAGAAAACTTATACAACCACTTGCTCAGAGAAGGGTTCATACCCAAAGAGTAGAATGGTTGTACAAGTCACACCAATTCCCAAGACAGGAAACAGGAGGAATCCAGTGGATTTTTGGCCCATATCACCAACGTTGATTTGCAGTACAATTCTGGAATACATACTGAGCTTGAACATCATGAATCACCTAGAAGAAAGTGATTTATTGATTTTGATAAGATGATCAAAATGAGTTGCAAAATGATTGACAGTATATCTATATGGTGCAAAAAGTGGCAATTGAATCTAAATAATGAAAAGTGTGAAGTCATCAACATGTACACTAAAATCAATCTGCTAAATTTCAGTTATATGATAAACCACACAAATCTAAAGGCTGCAAACTCAACTAAATACAGTAGGGTCCTGTTAATCCGAACTAATTGGTACTTTACCTTGTTCGGGTTATCGATTTGTTCAGATTAGCCGGAATTATGGTGACAAGTTTCTAGAATGAAGTATACCAAGCAGATAAGTAGCTCCACCATGGTAACAAATGGGATCAAGTGTGGGAACAATCTCCCTGCCCTTGTTGTGCATTGTTGAGACCTTTATGGTGTCTTACAGGGGAACCTCCCCATCACCCCCCCCCCCCCCCCCCCCCAGATTTAGTTATAAGTTGGCACAGTGGATAGGCCTTGAAAAACTGAACACAAATCAATCGAGAAAACAAGAAGAAGTTGTGTGGAACTATGAAAAAAATAAGCAAAATATACAAATTGAGTAGTCCATGTGCAAGATAGGCAACATCAAGGATAGTGTGAGCTCAGGAGCACTGTGGTCCTGTGGTTAGTGTGAGCAGCTGCGGAACGAGAGGTCCTTGGTTCAAGTCTTCCCTCGAGTGAAAAGTTTAATTTTTTATTTTCAGACAATTATTATCTATCCGTCCGATGCGAGGTAACTGCGCTGTAGTATGGGGACGCTACACCTAAACAAACATTGAAACACATGACGTCAGTCAACTACAGCACCCGGAAGAGAGAGTATTCCTGCTAACGAGGCTCCCTGGCTGGCAGTTGACTGTTCACTACTTTGGACGAGAGTGCATTAAATACGTGAGATGGATTCCATGGGCAATATGAATCCAGCAAATATAGCTCGCAACTTCAATAACAAGGTCAATGAATATTTTCCGAACTGTAAGGAAACGGAAAGTTCCTTAAGGGATCGAACTATTGCCGAACATTTGTATGATTATTTCCTACATTTGTTGATAAACAGTACATGTGGTGATGACGATACCTTGCCGATTGCTGCAGGGCTGTATGTACCAGATGATGAGATTGTTGATGATCCGTACAAAGAACACGAAGCAGAAATACTGCGACTTCAATCTGATTGTATTTCTTTGGATTACATGAAGGAAATGCTCCAATACAGGTTACTCTCCAAACCAATTAAAAGACACAAATATAGATTATGGAGTGAAGCAACAAATAAATTTAAGAAATTTAAAGGGATGGAGGAAAAAAGCACAATTAAATATTGCAAAGAAGTCATGGAACAAGGTGGAACCCGAAGACAGAAGTTCAGTGAACTAGAAAACCATGTATATCGACAATTTATTAAAGCCAGATATGAATTAAGTGCAGTGCATGATACAGACCTACAGATTTGGGGATTGCATTACGCTAAACAAAGCAACCTGGACTTCAAGGATTCATTTCATTGGCTTGTCACGTTCAAAAGAAAATACAAAATCACGAGCAGGAAGATTACAAAACATGTAAGCAAGAACTACGTGAATAAACTGGAAGAACTTTCAGAGTGTTCCAAGACGTTTGTTACAGAAACTAACGTCAGATTCCAACAGTATGAAGACGCATATATTATCAACACAGATCAGTCCGGTTTTAACTATGAAATGAAATCAACCCGCACGTTATCGTTAGTTGGAGAAGGCGACACGGTATGTACTGTAGATCAGCTGCATGCCACTTCACATAGTTATACCATACAATATGCTCTGAACAAAGCAGAATTTCTTTTACCTACATTTTATTTATGTTTGCAGGAAAAAAATGGTGTATTTGGACCGCAAGTTCAGTAACAGGTGAATAGGGTACTTGCACAAACGCCGAATGTCATTGTGAATTGCAATGCGTCAGGAAAAATGGAGAAAAGACTAGTGAAAGACTTTAATGAACGTGTGATTGCTCCTTACGTGGACAAAGAATTTGCCTTACTCCTTGACAGCTATACAGGACAGAAGCATCAGGCATTGTACAATTTTAGTGTGCGAGTAGACGTGATTACCATTCCTCCAGGTTGTACACCTCTTGTGCAACCATTAGATGTGTTTGGTTTTCAGCAAGTGAAATACTTTGTGAAAAGATTCTATGATTTTGTGAAGCTACACAGGTACACAGAGCAGTATTGTTTATGTGATCGTGTGTCAATTATCAAAGTTTAGGCACTCACACATAATCAATTTCGCTCTCCAAAATTCCAGGACATGTTCAGATTTGTTTGGACATAGGCAGGATTTGACGGTCTACACACGGAAAAATTTGAAAATGTTAAAACATATGTTTTGACAGAGTACAGGGAAAACTGTGTGACTGTGAAACTGTTGCATTCATTTGTTGCAGTTTATGTGACAGACTCTTATGTTTTCATCACTTTTTTGGGAGTGATTATCACATCCACAAGAAAACCTAAATCGGGCAAGGTAGAAAAATCTTTTTACCCATTTGCCAAGTGTACAAGTTAGGTGGGTCGACAACATATTCCTGTCATGTGACGCACAGAATATATCAGACATGTTTTCCTGTGGAGGAATTGGTTGACCTATGACCTTGTGATCAAATATTTTCGGTTCCCATTGGAGAGGCACATCCTTTCGTCTACTAACCGCACGATTTTGCGGTGCAGTCACAAAACATAGACACTAAACTTATTACAGTGAACAGAGGCGTCAATGAACGAACGGACAGATCATAACTTTCCGAAAATAAAGAAAGTAAACTTTTCACTCGAGGGAAGACTTGAACCAAGGACCTCTCATTCCGCAGCTGCTCACCCTAACCATGGGACCACGGTGCTCCTGAGCTCATACTATCCTTGATGGTGCCTATCTTGCACATGGACTACTCAGTTTGTATATTTTGCTTTTTTTTTTCCATAGTTCAACACAACTTCTTCCTGTTTTCTTGATTGATATGTGTTCAGTTTTTCAAGGCCTATCCGCTAATAACTCAATCTGAGGGAGGTGCGATGGGGAGGTTCCCTTGTTAGGTCAGTGCACTGCCAGTTGGCTTGCAAAGTGCTTGGTTACGTTAGTTATCAATTGCTGGCACACGTAACAGTTGTATTGTATTTGTTCAGGTGTAGTGGTCTACGTATTTTCATCATGAGTAAACGGAAACATACAAAGTTAACTCTCAAAGAAAAACTGAATGCTTTGAAGCGGATAGACAGTGGTGACAATGTATCTAAACTGGCAATGGAAATGGGTGTTGGTAAAGCAACCATTTGTGATTGGAGGAAGAACTGAGTGAAGCTTGAACACTCCTGTGCAACGTCTTTGGGGAAAACACTCGAAATTCGGCAGTCTTTGAAACAGTCCCAGTACGATAAAGTGGATGAAGCTCTTTTCCTTTGGTTTACGCGGGAAAGAGAAAGAGGAACTCCTTTGAGTGGAGCACTGGTTCAGGAGAAGGCTGTTTACCTGAACAAGTTAATGAATGGTGTTGAGTCTTTTAGTGCGAGTACAGGTTGGTTGAACAGATTCAAAAAACGTCATGGAATCAGTCAGCTAACAATTACTGGAGAGCTTTCTTCTGACCATGATGCAGTGAAGAAATACTTGGGTGACCTTGAAAAAATGATAAGAGAGGGAAAGTATTCTCCCCACCAAATTTATAACACTGACGAGACTGGCCTTAATTTAGCGCATTGCCAACAAAAAGCCTGGCATCAAAAGTAGGTGGCGGTTTTAAAATGTGCAAAGATCGTGTGACTATTAGCACACAGCAATGCTGCTGGGTAATCACAAGCTGCCTTTAATGCTGATTGGCAAATCTGCTAGGCCCAGAGCTTTTAAAAACTGCAACATGAAGCCCCTGCCCATATATTATCACAACCAGAAAAAAGCATGTGTGGATGGTAAGCTGTTCAAAGAATGGTTTCACGGCTAGTTTGTTCCCTCTGTTTGACAGTTTTCTGTGGAAAATAATTTGTCTGCCCATGTATCCTTTTCATTGATGACGTGCCATCTCACCCCAGCACTGAGGAATTATGTGATGGAGAAATTGTAGCTATGTTTTTGCTGCCGAATGTGACACCAACCCTATAGCTGATGGAGTAGGGCATACTGCAAACATTAAAACAAATTTACAGATTTTTAAGAATGCTGAACCAAGATGATAGATTGCTTTTGTGGACAAAATAAAAAAGACCAATGTGAGGGGTGTCGTTTATTGGGCCACTGAGGCATGGCAGAATATTTAATAAAATATTTTGATAAAATCACGGAGAAAATTGTGGACATCTTTTGAATTTCAAGACAACCTATTTGAAAATGAAGAGGAAAATCTACTACAAATGATAGAGACAATCCCTGGATGTGAAGAAGCTAGTGAAGGAGACGTAGATGAGTGGATGGCAGTGGATAGGGCATGTGTTGAGAACCTGACAGTGATTTAGTTGCTGCTGTGAAAAAGAAGTGGAAGAAGTGGACTGCTGTGACAGAAGTTATAACGAAGCTGAAAGTGACAAAGGAGAGCTGGTGTGCCACACAGTGAGAGGACTTTGAAAAAGTTCAAAGAATGCTAGTTCATTTTGTATTACCATGAAATGGGAGAGAGAGGGCCTTGGACATTACACACAAATTGGGGTGGTGGCAGTCATTAAAACAAAGGCATTTTTCATTGCGGCAGGACTTCCTTATGAAATTTCAATCACCAACTATCTCCTCAGAGTCAGAAAATATTTTTTTGGTGCCCACCTTCTTATGGATAAATGATCACCATAATAATATAACAGAAATCAGAGGTCTGACACAAAGGTTTAAGTGTTCATTTCTCCCACTCATTCTCTGAGATTGGAACAGGAGAGAAGTAGCTTAAAGGTGATTCGATGAACATGCTGTCAGGAACTCTATTGTGAATTGCAGAGTAATCATGTAGATGTAGATGTAGGTGAAGAATTTGGTGATGCTACAGTCCACTTACACCATGTGAGCAAAAGTATCCTGACACCTGGCTGAAAATGACTCAAGTTCTTGGCATCCTTCATTGGTAATGCAGGAATTCAATATGGTGTTGGCCCATCCTTATTCTTGATGACAGCTTCCACTCTCACAGGCATATGGTCAGTCAGGTGCTGCAAGTTTTCTTGGGGTATGGCAGCCCATTCTTCATGGAGTGCTGCACTGAGGAGAGGTATCAATGTCAGTCGGTGGGGCCTGGCATGAAGTCGACTCTCCAAAACATCCCAAAAGTGTTGTATAGGATTCAGGTCAGGACTCTGTGCAGTCCTGTCCATTACAGGGACGTTATTGACATGCAACCACTCCGCCACAGGCCGTGCATTATGAACGTTGCACAATCATGTTGAAAGATGCAATCGCATTCTCCGAATTGCTCTTCAACATTGGGAAGCAAGAAGATGACATTCACTGGGCACTCGCCATACTCATACCTTGCCATCAGATTGCCACATTGTGTACCGTGATTCGTAACTCCACACGTTTTTCCACTGTTCAGTCGTCCAATGTTTATGCTCCTTACACCAAGCGAGGCATTGTTTGGCATTTACTGTTGTGATTTGTGGCTTATGACAGCCGCTCAACCATGAAATCCAAGTTTTCTCACCTCCCACCTAACTGTCATAGTACTTGCAATGGATCCTGATGCAGTTTGGAATTCTTGTGTGATGGTCTGGATAGATGTCTGCCTATTACACATTATGACCCTCGTCAACAGTTGCCAGTCTCTGTCAGTCAACAGACGAGGTCGGCCTGTACGTTTTTGTGCTGTACATGTCCCTTCACATTTCCACTTGACTATCACATCGGAAATAGTGGACCTAGGGATGTTTAAGAGTGTGGAAATCTCGTGTACAAACATATTACACAGGTGGCACACAATCACCTGACCACGTTCGAAGTCCGTGAGTTCTGCGGAGCGCCCCACTCTGCTCTCTATACAATGTCTAATGACTACAAAGGTCGCTGATATGGAGTATATGGCAGCACAATGCACCTGACATAAAAAATGTGTGTTTTGGGGGTTTCCAGATACTTTTAATCACGTAATGTAATTTATGTGAAGAATTTCATTACGTGTAGACTCTTTGTAGCAGAAGTGTTCTCACTAGGTACTTGACATTCATTTGAAGTGTCGCACTGTTCTGCCAAGAAATTTTTAATTCTCAGTTTGTAGTCTCCTTTGCTAGTTGATTATACAACTCCTTTAACACTGAAGGGAATGTCAACATCTCTCTTCACTATTGCACACGTTACAGGATCATGTTCCTCAAAAACTGCCATTGCAGTGTCAATCATTCTAAAGGAATCAGCCATTTTCTTCATTTCCTGTTTTCCAATAGGCTGAATTTCCTCATCGTCTGCTGCTTCTTTATTACAATTCTTGCTGAAAACTATTAAATCTTGATTGCTCAGATCTTTGGAGTGACACACCAGTGGCCACACACTCTCTTCATCAACATCAGTGAAAGCAATCTGCCATGTTCAGTCCACAATTCTGACATTGCAATGGTAGTGTTAGTGATCACTTCATGTTCTAGGACTGACACAGCATCAGGGCACCGTTTCCTCTATACAATATTCCTACATTTTGGAATGATATTAGCCCATGTGTTCCCAATAACATCAATTGCCATCTTAATATTAAACTGTTGCCATAAGATCTTGATGGTAAGTTTGTCACTCGAATCACATTCTATGATAATGGAGAAAATTTTATGCAATTAATATGCCTTGACTGTAGAAATAACTCCCTGGTTTACTGGTTGCAAAATAGATGTATTGTTCAATTGTGGATACACTGTTTTTGTTGGGGTCCATAATGGAAAGTAGGTGACTGGGAACATTAAGAAGAAGAAGAAGAAGAAGAAGAATTTTGAAAGAGGTTTTTTCTTTGTCACTGTAGGCCTTCAATACTCTATTTAGTTCATTAAAAAATAGTCATTAAAAATAACAGAAGTCATCCAACCTTGTTTATTTCATCTCCAATAAACAACCACCCTGCTCTTGTCACAACACTTAAGTGCCGTAGAATTTTGAGAGTAGTAGACCAAAAAAGGTTTTAATCTGCAATCCCCTGTAACATTTCTCCAAGAAGAAGGGCACATCAATCATTGGCAATCTTAAACACTGGAGCTCTTTTTCATAAATATAACACATCCCGCAGCTAGGCATTCAATTCAAAAATGAGCTTGGTTCATGAGAGTTAAAAATGTGCCTTGTAGCATACTCTTCTTCTGTCACAATTTCTTTAAATATTATTTTAAATTTCTCAGCTACTGCTTTTTTTTCTGGCGCTCCTGTCATTTACATGTTGTGAAAACCAAAACAAAGCTTGAAGTGATCAAACCAACCTGAGCTAGCGGAGAAAGGTATTGAACCGTCCCCTTTCATTGAATCTGCATACAAGCTCTTCACTTTAACTTAAGTAGCAGCTGTTGGTTTGGTGCCCAATGCAGTTGCTTAGCCTTTCATACATTCTTTCGATTGCCTCTGAGTGGGATCTGGTCCCTCTAGTCATATTTAAGTTAGTGGAAGATTTAGCAGTTTTTCGAACTGATTCATCAGTGTCAGAAATAGCTCTCACAATGGATTCACTAAGTACCAAAGCACGCTGAATGTCACATAACTTCCAACTTTGTTTCTGCTGAGTATGACCTTCACACATACCTCCTTACCATGACAGACAGACTTTCTTTCCTTTTACCCAATTTTTTACACTGTCCAGTGCAATATCACAGCTTTACTGACCTGAACTGAGTATTGACATCTCAACAAATATGACAGAAAATGAATGTTGAGATGTGCTAGCACATTACTGCTACCAGGTACTGTTGACAAATAGCAACAGTGGACTTAAAACTAAAATCATGTACATGTTAAAAATGTGGATAATGAACCCATGTTAAATGGGGTCTACTCATACATAAATACATGTACATACATTTTAATGATAAGTATAAGTATCTTTATGACCACAGTGAGTGCTTGTTATTTTTTAGTCATTGAAACTAAAAAGCTTTATCAATATTCTTGCACTTGAATTTAACATATGCTTACCATTAGGTCCCATAACACTTGGTAAAGGCAAGTTTCTTATTCTAGCATTCGCATCTCCTGCTGTAAGGATGTGGTATTGAGGGTGAATGTTCTCAGCACGCCACTCTCCTAGACGCTGTCAGGGTTTTTTTTTTTACTTTGGACCCGCTACTAACCAGTCAAGTAGCTCCTCTCCCCAAGGTATCACCATATTTGCTGATGATGGCCACATGAGGTAGTGCAGAACCACAGTTCATCCTTGAACACAATGTGACACCATTCGTCTGCAATCCTTGCTCCTGGTCACAGCACCACTCCAACTGCAGCTGCACGGGACAGTAATTCCCTGGTCTGGCTGCTGCTATCTCTGACCAATGGTGCAGTACGACACAGAATGCTGCTGGGAGTCCATTACTTGTTCTTAGGTGGCAGTCACTGATGTGAAGAGGTTGTTGTGTACTTGGTGCACAATATGATGCCGCTGTCACATCTGAATGCCCTAAAAATCTGGATATTGCAGAATTTTACCAGCTGATGAAATAGAGACCCACAATGATGCCCCATTGAAATTCTTATCAGGTGCTGATAATGCAGTCTCATATGAGTACACAGAACCCCCCTTCTCATGCACAGTGATCACTCAACATATAATGCTGTTCACACCCCTTACATACCCTACCAGGCCTCCTAACACTAAGCATGAACAATACTATCAACACTACTGCATTCTGGAGACCATTCTACCTGTCACAGCGAACTGTAACTCTTATCATTTTCATACCGTGTTGTGTACATGTATGAAGTAATGCTGACATCCAACTATGTGTTCTTGATGCTTTACTTTTTTCATCAGGCAGTGTATTACAAAAAACTTCTTCTTTTCACTCAATTAATTCTAAGATGGCTGCTACAAAGGAAACTTTTGATCACCCTATAGATCAAACAGGCTAACTAGTGTCAAAATGTTTTTGGGTACAAATTAGCACTTATAAATCTACTGTCCACATCATTACCCTAAGAAAATCTGTAATAACAGTCACTTGTTTGCTACACATTAGTAAGTATGTGTCCAACTGCAACGTGTGCGTAACAGCAGAAATTTCAGTTGTTGGCCCACTTCAATAAAGAAAATGAGACAGAGCCATAAAATATACATGAAAGTATTAAACAAATGTTTACTACCAATAAATAATTAGGTCTATTAATTGATTCACAAATAATGAGTGTTGTTGTTGTGGTCTTCAGTCCTGAGACTGGTTTGATGTCTCCATGCTACTCTATCCTGTGCAAGTTTCTTCATCTCCCAGTACCTACTGCAACCTACATCCTTCTGAATCTGCATGGTGTATTCATCTCATGGTCTCCCTCTACGATTTTTACCCTCCATGCTGCCCTCCAATACTAAATTGGTGATCCCTTGATGCCTCAGAACACGTCCTACCAACCGATCCCTTCTTCTAGTCAAGTTGTGCCACAAACTTCTCTTATCCCCAATCCTATTCAACACCTCCTCATTAGTTATGTGATCTACCCATCTAATCTTCAGCATTCTTCTGTAGCACCACATTTCGAAAGCTTCTATTCTCTTCTTGTCTAAACTATTTATCGTCCATGTTTCACTTCCATACATGGCTACACTCCATACAAATACTTTCAGAAGCGAGTTCCTGACATTCAAATCTATACTCGATGTTAACAAATTTCTCTTCTTCAGAAACGCTTTTCTTCCCATTGCCAGTCTACATTTTATATCCTCTCTACTTCCACCATCATCAATTATTTTGCTCCCCAAATAGCAAAACTCCTTTACTATTTTAAGTGTCTCATTTCCTAATCTAATTCCCTCAGCATCAGCCGATTTAATTCGACTACATTCCATTATCCTCGTTTTGCTTTTGTTGATGTTCATCTTATATCCTCCTTTCAAGACATTATCCATTCTGTTCAACTGCTCTTCAAAGTCCTTTGCTGTCTCTGACAGATTTACAATGTCATCGGCGAACCTCAAAGTTTTTATTTCTTCTCCATGGATTTTAATACCTACTCTGAATTTTTCTTTTGTTTCCTTCACTGCTTGCTCAATATACAGATCGAATAACATCGGGGAGAGGATACACCCTGTCTCACTCCTTTCGCAACCACTGCTTCCCTTTCATGCCCATCGACTCTTAATAACTGCCATCTGGTTTCTATACAAATTGTAAATAGCCTTTCGCTCCCTATATTTTACCCCTGCCACCTTCAGAATTTGAAAGAGAGTATTCCAGTCAACATTGTCAAAAGCTTTCTCTAAGTCTACAAATGCTAGAAACATAGGTTTGTCTTTCCTTAATCTAGCTTCTAAGGTAAGTCGTAGGATCAGTATTGCCTCACGTGTTCCAATATTTCTACGGAATCCAAACTGATCATCCCCTAGGTCGGCTTCTACTAGTTTTTCCATTCATCTGTAAAGAATTCGCATTAGTATTTTGCAGCCATGACTTATTAAACTGATAGTTCGGTAATTTTCACATCTGTCAACAACTGCTTTCTTTCGGATTGGAATTATTATATTCTTCTTGAAGTCTGAGGGTATTTCGCCTGTCTCATACATCTTGCTCACCAGATGTTAGAGTTTTGTCAGGACTGGCTCTCCCAAGGCCGTCAGTAGTTCTAATGGAATGTTGTCTACTCCCGGGGCCTTGTTTCGACTTAGGTCTTTCAGTGCTCTGTCAAACTCTTCACGCAGTGTCGTATCTCCCATTTCATCTTCATCTACATCCTCTTCCATTTCCATAATATTGTCCTCAAGTACGTCGCCCTTGTATAGACCCTCTATATACTCCTTCCACCTTTCTGCTTTCCCTTCTTTGCTTAGAACTGGGTTTCCATCTGAGCTCTTAATATTCATACAAGTGGTTCTCTTTTCTCCAAAGGTCTCTTTAATTTTCCTGTAGGCAGTATCTATCTTACCCCTAGTGAGGTAAGCCTCTACATCCTTACATTTATCCTCTAGCCATGCCTGCTTAGCCATTTTGCACTTCCTGTTGATCTCATTTCTGAGACGTTTGTATTCCTTTTTGCCTGCTTCATTTACTGCATTTTTATATTTTATCCTTTCATCAATTAAATTTAATATTTCTTCTGTTACCCAAGGATTTCTACTAGCCCTCGTCTTTTTACCTACTTGATCCTCTGGTGCCTTCACTACTTCATCCCTCAAAGCTACCCATTCTTCTTCTACTGTATTTCTTTCCCCCATTCCTGCCATTTGTTCCCTTACGCTCTCCCTGAAACTCTGTACAACCTCTGGTTTAGTCAGTTTATCCAGGTCCCATCTCCTTAAATTCCCACCTTTTTGCAGTTCCTTCAGTTTTAATCTACAGTTCATAACCAATAGATTGTGGTCAGAGTCCACATCTGCCCCTGGAAATGTCTTACAATTTAAAACCTGGTTCCTAAATCTCTGTCTTACCATTTTCTGTCAGTATCTCCAGGCTTCTTCCGTGTATACAGTCTTCTTTTATGATTCTTGAACCAATTGTTAGCTATGATTAAGTTGTGCTATATGCAAAATTCTACCAGGTGGCTTCCTCTTTCATTTCTTACCCCCAATTCATATTCACCTACTACGTTTCCTTCTCTTCCTTTTCCTACTACCAAATTCCAGTCACCCATGTCTATTAAATTTTCGTCTCCCTTCACTATCTGAATAATTTCTTTTATTTAGTCATACATTTCTTCAATTTCTTCGCCATCTGCAGAGCTAGTTGGCATATAAACTTGTACTACTGTAGTAGGCGTGGGCTTCGTGTCTATCTTGGCCACAATAATGCGTTCACTATGCTGTTTGTACTAGCTTACCTGCATTCCTATTTTTTTATTCATTATTAAACCTACTCCTGCATTACCCCTATTTGACTTTGTTTTTATAACCCTGTATTCGCCTGATCAAAAGTCTTGTTCCTCCTGCCACCGAACTTTGCTAATTCCCACTATATTTAACTTTAACCTGTCCATTTCCCTTTTTAAGTTTCCTAACCTACCTGCCCGATTAAGGGATCTGACATTCCACGCTCCGATCCGCAGAACGCCAGTTTTCTTTCTCCTGATAGCGCCGTCTTCTTGAGTAGTCCCCGCCCGGAGATCCGAATGGGGGACTATTTTACCTCCGGAATATTTTACCCAAGAGGACGCCACCATCATTAACCATACAGTAAAGTTGCATGCCCTCGGGGAAAATTACGGCTGTAGTTTCCCCTTGCTTTCAACCGTTCGCAGTACCAGCACAGCAAGGCTGTTTTGGTTAGTGTTACAAGGCCAGATCAGTCAATCATCCAAACTGTTGCCCCTGCAACTACTGAAAAGGCTGCTGCCCCTCTTCAGGAACCACGCGTTTGTCTGGCCTCTCAACAGATACCCCTCCGTTGTGGTTGCACCTACGGTACGGCTATCTGTATCGCTGAGGCACGCAAGCCTCCCCACCAACAGCAAGGTCCAGTACCCTTGTTCATCAGTTCTTAATCATCTTGCTATTGTATAACTTTACTTGTGCTATTACTCAGATTATTTTATTTACAACCTGTAAATGTTACCAGCAAAGTCTATGTGTTATCTGTTAAGTTTTGATTCAACAGTTATTGGTTTTTACTTACAAGTAATATGCTCTCCCAAGCCATCCATCTTATAGGCAGCATTGCCCAGTCTTCAAGTTTATAGTAGTCTGCTGAATACGGACTGCGGCTCATTCCAAAATAGGAAACTTTGATGTGGTAGTTCTTGCCAACTAAACAGTTTCTAAAATAACAAATACGAATTTATGCTTAACAACACAACTACAACTGAAAACATGAATTTTAAGAAAAGTCACACCTGAATACAACAGTAAATACTGCACAAATGGCATATATTTTATACACGGTAGGCTGAGAAATAACGCAACAAGTATCTAAGAGTGAGCTGGGCCTAAGAGAGAACGAAAAATGTGCTTTAATACAAATGGCCTACAGCCCTTCCACTTCTGAGTTACAGTCAGTGGTATGTTTACGATGTGTTACAAGTAGCTGTTCCTTGAACTACATCCTCAAATATGTGTAGTGTACTTTTTTATTTCTTCTTGTCCTTTTATGAACCAACTGAGCAACTTAAGGTAGATTTAAGTAAAACTCAACAGTGGCATATGATCACTAGAGTGGAAGAAAAGGAAAGAAGAAAGATAAGGTTTTAATGTCCCATCAACAATGAGGTTGTAAATAGTCTTCATGGGTTTGCCAGATCACGTTGTGCAAATTCCACAATATATTCTCGGAGCAACTGTCCTCCATCTTCAGATGGTTCAACCTTGCTGGTGGCTAGGTACAACTGAAAGTATCCACATGCCCACGCCCTGTTTCTAGAACATGCTTACGAAGAACGTGCAGGTGTTGAAATCATGCATGCATAATGATTTGCAGATAGATGGTGCCATATTCAAACCCTCTCTGCCAAAAATCGCAGAGCGGCTCTCCTGTGCATGCGCTGTACGCTGTGTTTGCCAACAGTGTGGCCAGCCGTTACTTACCAACAGCCGTACTAGACCAATGTTATGATGGGCCTGTTACCAAAGAATCTTCATTTTCGCTTCGTGATTTAATAGCAGCCAATGCAGGGTTCCAGACTGTGCTCAGTTGAAATCCCGCATTCTTGTTGATGAGATTATCGGCTGTACGGATATGTTTTTGCTTCCTTAATGATGCAATCCCAGAAAGATAATGCCTTAGATAAAACTTCCGACTTTTCATAAATCATCCGATGTCCTGTATTCAGACAGTGTTCCGTAACTGCCGACTTTTCCGGTTGACAAAGGCGTGTATGACACTGATGTTAATTGCAGCATTCTTGTACTGTGCAGCACATCTGGCCTATATACTTTGCCTCACATTGACAAGGAATCTTGTACACACCACATTTCCTCAGGCCAAGGTCATCCTTAACCAAACCCAACAGGTTTCTCAGTTTTGCGGATGGTTGAAAAACACACTTAATTCCATATCTTCCAAGGACTCTTCCGATTCTTGACATCATAGCACCAAAATATGGCTAAAAGGCCAGCTAGAGTGGTGGGTGTCTTCATATCTTCATTCTGCTCCATAGGTTGAATTTGAACGTGAAAATGAAGATTCTTTTGTAACAGGATCGTCATAACATTGGTCTAGTGCAGCCGTTGGTGAGTATCATATGGCTGCACGGTTGGTAAATGCAGCATACAGCGCACGCACAGGAGAGCCGCTCTGCGATTTTCAGGCAGAGGGAGTTTGAATATGGCACCATCTATCTGCAAATCATTGCACATGCACTATTTCTGCACCTGCACATTCTTCATAAGCATGTTCTACAAATGGGACATCAATGTGCAGATCCCGTCAGTCGTACCTAGTCACCAGCAAGGTTGAACCACCCGAAGATGTCAGACAATTGCTCCAAGGAGATACTGTGGCATTTGCACAATGTGATCTTGCGGCAAACCCGTGAAGACTATTTACAGCACATCTGCTGGGAAAGGCTGAAGAGTCACAAGAATGAGGTTATAAGAGATGTGTGACAAGCTCAGATAAGGAGGGAGAATGGGGTATATGTGGTACATACATGACTTTTTGGAAGGAACAGTGCTGGTATTCACGCTGATCAATATACGGAAACCTTGTACACTTACATCAGCTTGGCTAGATAGGAATTTCAATACCTTTCCCCCAAAATGCAGAGTCAGTCTCTTGTACTATGTCTATCAGTCATTGCAGTGTTATATAAAGTCTAATGAGTTTACATGCCAAAGTTAAATTATTAAAAAGAATTCAAGGTTGCTTCCAAGATGTTCAGAAAGTTACTTTGGTAGAGGAATCTGCTGTCAATGGAAGACTTCTGTACACCTAAAGATTTCAGTACACAACACAAATTTGAACTCTTCCAAGAGAGGACTGATCTGGAATATCTTGGAAGTAGTTCCCAAAATAGTTGTATTTTATTCTCAAATTATGGACAATAACTAATTAGGAAAAATAACTGTTTTGCAAACTTTTTCTGTGCTTGCTGATACTGAATGACAAATTATGAACAGTGATTTGCCTTTACATTGACAGACTTTCTACTCAAAAATGTTTTCGAATCAGTTATTATCCAATATAACTAGTAATGAACAGAAACAGTGGTTCTCGGCCTGGGATGCCACACACTGCTGGCACTACCCACCAACATTTGGTACTGGTGGTCATTTTCATGTTCACCCCAACTCAGCATGGTAGGAAGTTGTAATGAGTAGCTGATATAGCATTATGCTTTCTTTGTCCTAGTTCCTAAGAATAGCACAGCTGACTGGTTATGCATTTAATCTCCAGTATTCAGGTCTTTATCTGCAGGTGGTACAACTTAATATGCAAATGAAACAGCTTAATATGAAATTTACTGTCTTAATTCATGATTTTGATGGTCTTCCTCATAATTTGTCAGCCAGCAAGTTAGAATTCTGAATGTTGCAGCTGCAGCAGAAAAAAGAAGGAAGAAAGATTAGGGTTTAATATCTAGGTGACAAGGTGTTTAATAGATACAGAGCACAAGCATGAATTGGAGAAGGATAGGGAAGGAAATCAGCCATGTCTTTTTCAAATGAACCTATCTCAGATATGCCATAAGTGATTTAGGCAAGCATTAGTAAACCTAGACCTGAATGGTCAGATTTTGATTCAAATTGCTGTCCTGCCTCAGTCTTTTCCTTCAAATGTTTTCTCATAACATTTTCAGCATGTATATCAGTGCTGTGTCACAGATGTTCTTGAATTACGTCAATATTCCTTACTCTTAGGGCTTCATAAACACCCTCTTGAAACTTCCATTATTATTTACAGGGGTTGGGCAAAAATACAGAAACACCATGAGAGATTCATACTTCAACATAAATGCAGATGCTAGCTTTTTTTACCACAAATAAGTTCTGTGCAATGTCCTCAATACATTACGAGTGTCAATATGGTCAAAACATTGTTCTGTGTAGTCGTGAGTGCATCATGTCAGAGTTAATGAATTCGACCATGGGAAAATGAATGGGCAAATTGTTAGTACTTGTATGAAGGGTGCTTTCATAATCAAAGTAACTGTTGTGTTTTCTGTTTCAAGAGGCACTCTATTGAAGATTTATACCACATGCAGGGAAAGTGGAAAAACATCACCTGCTAAGTCACAACCCAGATGGAAGTGTGTATTGAGTGATCCTGACAAATGGACATTCATGAGGATTGTGGAGAAAAATAAGATGGTGGCAGTTGCAAAAGTCACTGCAGAACTAAATCTCACACTCTTGAACCCTGTCAGCACCAAAACAACTTGGAGGAAGCTTCGTAAGCTCAGAATTGCAGGACAAGCTGAAATTCCAAAACCACACATCAATGATGCCAGTGCCCATAATGAGAAAGCATAGTGAGTCTTGTTTACATCTTCTGGTTGAGTTTATGTCTGGCGTATGCTGCCCCAAAACTTACGATGCACACTGCTTCTTGCCAAGGAAAATAAGGTGGGTGTTTGGTGATGATTTGGACAGCCATATCATGGTATTCTATAGGCCCCACAATTACTCTGCAAAGCTGCATTACTGCCAAGGATTATGTGGTCAGTTTGGCTGATCAAATCCATCCCGTGGTACAATATTTGTTTCCCAATGGTGATACTATGTTTCAAGATGACTGGGCCCCAGTTCACACAGCTTATTTTGCCAAGGATGTTATGCTCCACTGTGGAGAGAAGGGTGCACATTCGCTGTCCACCTCCATCATCATTACCTGAAATTGCCACTATTTTGAATGAAGAACGGTACAAGGTTCCCTTGAAAACCTTACAGAACCTGTGTTTATTCATTCCAAGATAACTGAAAGCTGTTTTGAATGCCAATGATTCCTACACTGTTTTATGCATGGTAATGTGTTGTTTTTTGGTGTTTCCACATTTTTGTCAACCCCCTGCATGTGGCAACATCTGTACTTCTATGATAATTGAAAATTCTGGGTGAAGCATAAGTAAATCTCTGAGCAAAGGCAAAAAAATCACACTTGGAAGAAGTAGAGAGTAGACAGCAATCATAGAAGCAAGACATCAGACATAGTAAATCAGTTTTCAAACACACATTCTTACTGACAATGGGTCACATCAAATTTTTGTTGATGTTTGTACAGCTATCAATTATTCAGTATTACTTCTACATGGCATTTGCTTGTCTTGACTCACTCCGTTGTAAATACACTTCCAGTTTATTTAATCAGCTGTATTTATTTGTGCTATGTACTAATAACACATTTTTACAGCAGTATAAACAGATAAAAATTTCCCAAACTTCCTGCTGTGCCAACTGGTTAATTATCTATTAGATTTTGACAGAATGTGCCTTGGCTACTGTCAAGCAGTGACAGTTGCCTCTTGACAATGCTCAAGAAATGCTCAACTAGAAGCTCATGGATATTTAACCACTTGACATTACCAAACGGTCATGAAAATTTTGTCAGATTATTTTTGCTGTTTATTGTACAATATCTTATTCATCCTGGATTTTCCATTGTCTGATTTTGTCAACTTCAGAGTTATATATCATCATCTTCAGATATGCATATGATTGTACAAACAGTAGGATCAAATGTAGCAAAGAGGAATAGCTCCATTTGCCTCAACTCCACTTCTTATCTAAATTCTATTTTTTTCTTTTCTGTTATCTTTTCTATACATAATACAAATAGTGTGCAAAATCACCAAATTCTTATCCAGGGTGTATTTTTGTTACATTATTCAGAGCAGACATGTAGTTGATAATGACAGTACAAGTAATTTGTGTAGAAACAAATGATGTAGTGAGATATCCAAAACCTGTCAATAAAAATTCAACCCTGTTTATAATTATTTGTTTTACGATTGAAATGCCCTATTTGAAAGACCTCATTTTATTCTTTAGAAAAAACAGCTTTGTATTTTCTGAAAACCATGAAATTCAAAAGTACAGCTATTGAAAATTATTGGTATTGTAAGAAGCCTACAATTGACTTTTAATCTCCTCAGTTCTCATGTAATGTTGATGCTACAGTCAATTTTTATTTTTTTCTAGCTTAGGCTGTTGACTAAACTTGCTGTGCCTGACAACAAACACCCTACAAAGGAATTATCTGAACAGGATGGAAATCAGTAGATGTGATGCACATGCACAGATAAAACAATTGATTGAAATTTCAGAAAAATGGATGCACATGCACAGATAAAACAATTGATTGAAATTTCAGAAAAATGTATGATTTACTCAAGAGAAAAAGCTTCATAAATTGAGCACATCAGTAACGCATTGGTCTACTTCTGGCCCTTTTGCAAGCAATTGTTTAGCTTGGTATTTATTCACAGAGTTGTTGGATGTCCTCATGAGGGATATCATGCCAAATTCTGACCAAATGGAGCTAAATTGTCAAAATCCTGAGCTGGTTAAAGGGCCCTGCCCTTAATGCTCAAAATGTTCTCAGTTGGGGAGAGATCCAGCTGCCTTATTGGTTAAGGTAGGGTTTGGCAGGCATGAAGACAAGCAGTGTGCAGGCATCATCTTGCTGAAATGTAGCCCATGATGGTTTGTCATGAAGGGCAACGAAATGGAGCGTAGAATATCGTCAACATACCACTGTGCTGTAAGGGTGCCATGGATGACAATCAAAGGGATCCTGCTATGAAAAGAAATGGCGCCCAAGAGCATCATTCCTGGTTGTTGGCCTTATGGTGGGAGACAGTCAAGTTGGTCGCCCACTGTCGTCTGCATGTTTTCAGACATGTTATAGGCCTGGGGTTCAGCAAGCTAATACCCACACATATGGCAAGAGTTTCTACTGCTTGTCTTCCTGCTTGCCAAACCTTACCTCAGCCAAAAAGATCATCAGAACTCTCCTCTACTGAGAATGTTTGGAGCATTATTGGCAGGGCTCTTCAACCATCTCAGGATTTTGACACTCTGACACACAAATTGGACAGAAGTTGGCATGTCTCTCAGGAGGATATCTAACAACTCTGTCAATCAATGTTAAGCCTAATAACTCCTTGCATAAGGACCAGAGGTGGATCAACATGTTGTTGACTTGCTCAATTTGTAAAGTTCTTTCTCTTGAATAAATCATCCATTTTTGTCTGAAATTGTAATCATTTGTTTCTATGTACTTGCACCTCATATCTACCAATTTCCATCTCATTATTAGGATAATTCCTTCATGGTGTGCCATTTGTTTTGTCTCAAAGTGTATTTTGGTGAATTACAATCATTGCTTAAATTCAGTATTTAAATTTTATTTTATCGAAGAACAGCACACTGACAACCAGTATAAACTGTAAGTTTGCAGAAATTTTTTGGAAAGCTTTATTAAATCTCAGGATGAAAGTAAAACTCCAAAATTCCATTCATAAAAGTAGAAAATGCTTTCTCTGAGGTAGTTAAGCATTTGTTAATTACACTTAATTGCACTACATGACCTAATGTGGGTTTATATTTTCCCTGTCTTGTAAATTAATACTGAAGGTGACTTATGAGGAACTTATTCAGTCCAGTCGGTGTACTCATGTACAGCAGGCAATAAAATACTGTAAACACAGAACATATTTTTTTCATGCTCACTTTCCATTTGGGTGTGTGTGTGTGTGTGGGGGGGGGGGGGGGGTCGTCAAGAAGACACTACTCTATTACAGCGCCCTGTGTTAACTTAAAACATTAAATTTAAGAGTTTCTGTGAAGATTTTCTTCAGTGAAGTAGAGTTCACCAACAAGAAGTGGCTCTGAGCACTATGGGACTTAACATCGATGGTCATCAGTCCCCTAGAACTTAGAACTACTTAAACCTAACTAACCTAAGGACAGCACACAACACCCAGTCATCACGAGGCAGAGAAAATCCCTGACCCCGCCGGGAATCGAACCCGGGAACCCGGGCGTGGGAAGCGAGAACGCTACCGCACGACCACGAGCTGCGGACCAACAAGAAGTCTTTGAGTTAAACTAGTGGTGGTGGTTATATTTTCGTATGGTACTTGACGGCAATACCTGTTGTGCTGGTGATAAAGTTGTTATGATGAGAATGTGATTAAAAATACATAGAGTCATTTGTGAAACGGACCAGGAAAGGATACTGGAAAACAGAAGCAAAAAGTACTCTTAAGACATGGCTGACTGAACACAGAAATAAAAATGCATGTGCCAGAAATTCAAAATTTTCAAATTTCAGTTAAAAATAAAATTTGGAGTTGCATGAATTCTGAACTATTTGCATCATCTTTTTCGTGGAAGAATAAAATTATTTGATGGATAAAGTATCTTTTCAGATGATAAATGTGTTGTGACAGTGCCACGAGATTTAAAAGTGCCGCTACGTCAGTACGCGAACACGGCGATAGAGGCGCTCCGCAGCTCGGCTGAGCGCGGGAGCGCCACCTAGCTATGAACAGCGCTGGCCGCATGTCACGGCACGGCAGTTGAGTGACAGATACAGAGTTGGTAGTATGAAACTCACAATTGTTTCTATGTTTGTATATCCACGCAAATTATTAGTGAATTGAAGGTTATAACAAAATGTTATTTTGTTGTTTGAGTAAGTGACTTTTAATGTGCAAACACAAATAAAACAGGCTTTAAGTTCCGCTTACAGTAGATTTTTATGTGGGCTATTAATAGAAAAATGCCCTACAAACAAATACTTTTAAAATACAGAACACACTCACCTGGTTGCTAAGTCTCTGTGGACAATTTTCAGAGACTCAAGATATTTCATTGCTGATGCTATCTGCGTGGCCATATAAATCAGGCATCCAAAACTAAAACAGAAATAAAAATAAATTGATAATATAAACTTCCATATAAATCACAAACAGTGGCAAGGTTTCTTATACCATTCTTTATCATCTCTCTCTCAGAAAAGTAATTTCTCTTTCAAGATTTTTTATTGACACATATTTGGAAATGAACTGAATTAACTAATCACATAATTTTGAAATATTAAAAAAAAATGCATATGAGAGAAAGCTGGTGCTAAACAAATTATTATGTGAATCATTGTCATGAAGCTTATGAAAAACTTACATGAGTAGTGGAAGAGCAGTATGGAGAGCATACAGTGAAATAAATACAAAAAAAGAATGTTTAGTAGCTGTGACTTGATGTTATTTGATTTTTTATTTTGTCCTGTTGATTACTCATTATACAAGTTATGTTCTACTAATATAGGACAAGTCAAGTGAAAGAATACGGAATTACAAGAGCATTTTAGATATCATATGTTTATTGCTTTACCTAATTTGTAAGAAAATTAGTTGCAGATAATTTACAATCTGCAGTTTAGGCTATAGGTTTAAGTGAATGCTTAAAAAAAGAGAATAAATAAAAGTACTCATTTTTATCCTAATGACATAAATAAATAAATTTATGTTTTTTATTATCATAATTTAAAAATATAACTTGCCTAAAAACATTATGAGCTACTCTTCTTAGAGGGAAAGTGAAGCCATTGCTATCAACCATGAGAATGTGAAAGGGGATAAATATCTGACAGTCTGGAAAATATCAGTGGCAAATATATGTTGCAAAGTGAAATGAGTAAAAATTAATACTTATGAATTCCTGTAAAAAAATACATATGAATTTCTGTAAAAGATTTCACATGGTTGAAGAAACATACTTATATTCCTCAAAAATGACAAGAGAAAAGACTGGGAGAGGTCACCTACATAGTATTAAAGTTAAATGAACTAGTAATTAAACTCCAGAGAATATTTATGTACAGATATGGATTCCAGTCATAACCCAGAAGAAAATGAGGTACCATATGGGCAAGTGGAATACTGATAAAAGGGAAAATAGGCAAAGTTGAAATTAAATGGAGACTATGAGTAATGAGCTAAGTAACTGTATGGAATGCTACATAAAAACTAGAGCTATCACAGGAGCTGAAGGGCTTATATAATAAAAAAGAAGTAGAAAAAACTCAGAAACAAAACTCTTGAAAAACTCTGACATATCTATAACAGAAAAAAAATACAGGGTGTTCAAAGAAAAGTGTTGAACACTTTGAGAGGTGGTAGTACTCATTGAAAAAAGAAAAATAAGTCCAATAAACATGGGTCTGGAAACACATACTTTCCGAGATAAACATGTGTTTACAGATTGTGCTGCACAACACTGATTGCAGATATTAGCACAGTTGTTGCATTGGTGCTCCATCAAATGTGTCTGCAGGGTATTAAGATGTCGTACTCACAGTGCTCTACCTTTCATTAAGTGGTTTGCAGACAGTCTTGTGGTCCGAGTCATGTTGTAGGCTATGTTAGTTTTTGTTGGGTTTGTGTGCCTTATTATACACACTGTCAACCCTGGGTATGTATCATGGTGTTTAGCATCTTCCAAATGTGGACTCACTTATGTGTTTACTGTTATTTTGCTGTTTGTACATACAAATGGTGTAGTACATTTACATTTTCTCTCTTCCACAACTTGTAGCAATGGAAGCCTACTACTCAAGAAGTGAAATGGTGATGTGATATTCTGCTATGGTTTAGCAAATGGACATAGCCTACCAGCCTGTGCCCTCTATGCTGAAAAATATCCGTAGCAAAGAGTCCCTCTGATCAGCTGGTTCACAGAATTTTCCAGCATCTTAGGGACACTGGTACCCTTGCACCTCGGAAGTCTGACAGTGGACAGTGGAAGGCCTTGCACAGTCTGCATGTGTGATATGGAGGAGCCTGTGCTATGTTCAGTGGAAGAAACCCCTAGGACTAGTGTGTGGCAATCAGCAGCATCAGACACCATGTCCCACTCTCTTATCTGGGGGTTACTTCATGAACAATTGCTGTACCCATATAATCTACAGTGCATTCAGGCCCTAAGGCCACACTATCATCATGGCAGATGGTGGTTCTGCCAATAGCTGTTGCAGAAGTATGCTGCAGATCCATTGTTCACATCAAGATTTTATTTACCAATGAGGAAGGGTTCACAAGAGACAGTGTTGTGAATTTACTTGACCAGCATGTATAGGCAGATGTAAATCCCCAAGAAATTCAGGAAAGAGGGCATCAACAACGATTCTCAATCAACATATGGGTAGGCGTACTTGGCGAAAGATCAATAGGGCCATATGTGCTATCACAAACACTAAGCAGGGCGTATTATCTGGACTTTCTCATTAGTATGTTGCCTACCTTGGTATTGGCACTGGAAAGCCTCACTTTACATACAGAAAGAGTTAATTCATTTAGGGGAAAAATAAAAAGTCAAGGTGAAGTATATGAAATGCATTTAGGAAATCTCAGTTGAAAGCATAAGAAAGGGCAGAGAGACAGCAGATACATATTAATGTTTCTTTGCTGGAGAAGGGTTCCATACAGTGATAGAAGACCTGGAAGAAATAGGTAATCTAGTAATGCATTTAGAATTTGACAGGCCATTGAATAATTAATGCTCACACAAATTGCCACAATACAGAATAGAGCTACAGAAATCAATGGGTGGTATAAGAAGCTGAAGATAATTTGATCTCTGGTTGAGAGTCAGTGGAACAGATGAGGTACCAGTACAATTTCAGAAACATATTATCATCACACTAGCATATTATTACACTAGCATACAATACACTACTACATCATCAGATTAGCATGTAATAACAATAGCACATTCCACCACTAAATGGTACATTCAAGAAGACAATAGAAACTCTTGAAACCTGGTATTACAGAAAAGTTTGAATATTAAATGAGTAGATTGAGTATCTAATGAAGAGGTACTGAATGAAATCAATGAGAAGAGAAGTTTAAGGCACATTTTGCCAAAATAAGGGGGCAGGCATCAAGAAACAAACATTTGGTAATGTGAGGATGTTTGCGAGGAAAAAATTGTTGAGGAAGACCATTGCTTGGATAGAAACAGTAGGTTGAAAAGGATGTGGTAACTTGCAGTAGTTATGCAAAGAAGAAGAGACCTGCACAGTACACACTAACATGGAGAGCTGCATAAAACCAGTTTTGAGACTGATGACATCAACAAACAGCAGCAGCACATTGCACTCTACACACACACAAAGTGTCTTTTGCACTGTATATGACATATTTGCACAAATTATAGATTATTTTCAGAGAGCTTACAGATGGAAGACAATCACCTACAAGTTTTACTACACTGTATCGCCTGATCAAGTGAATTGGCAAATCCTACTCTTCAGTTAAAAATGACAAATGTTTCAACAATGTTGTTTAAGAGTGACAAGACAAAATCTTTAACTCTCCAAACACTAAAACAATATGTAGCTCTTTGGTTCATCTGGGTGGTCACTTGCCGAACTGTTGCACTTCTGTTCACCCGTACACATCACAGCTGTTATTCACCCCTGTCATTAGGGCTCATGGTGCACTACAGTTGCCTCGGCGTCAGTTTTGGATAGCACCATTTTGCCATGCATGTTATATTTTAACCACAGTGGCACAAGAGCAGTTTACAAACTTAGCTCTTTCGGAAATGCTTCCACCCTTGGCCTAAAAGCCAAAGATCATGCCCTTTTGAACATCAGATAAATCGTTCAATTTGTGCGTTGCTGTAACAACTGCTCTGTTTGCTGCATTTCCCAACATGTTTTATATTCCCTCCATTGCTAGTGCAGTCACCTACCGTTTGTGTCCGCCCCAGTAGCTGAGTGGTCAGCGTGACGGATTGCCGTCCTCTGGGCCCGGGTTCGATTCCCGGCTGGGTCGGAGATTTTCTCCGCTCAGGGACTGGGTGTTGTGTTGTGTTCATCATCATTTCATCCCCATCCGGCGTGCAGGTCGCCCAATGTGGCGCCGAATGTAATAAGACCTGCGATATGGCGGCCGGACCTGCCCCGCGAGGGGCCTCCCGGCCACTGACGCCAAACGCTCATTTCCATTTACCTACCGTTTGTGAGAGGTTACTGCACATTGACGTCAAACGTAGATGGTGGCCATGTTAATGTGACTGGATTGTGTAGTTTATTATTAGCAACATTAAACATCTAAAATTTACAAGACTATTTCTTGTTATATGCCTGTGGTTTCATCTCTCTAATTTTACTTACTGATTCTCCAATACCATATTGTGTACTTCCTCTATATTTTCATGTATGGTAGAAGATTGTGGTGTCCTCCACGTGAATCCGCTTTAAGAGAAGTAAGTGTCCATTTGAATCCACTCATTTCTTAACTCTTGAAGATAGCATGGCAGACTCCACATAAATCTTTACAAACTTTGGAATATCATGGTTCTTTGTTTTGTCATTCATTCACCAATGGTTATTCATCCAGTTCTCATTTATGAACAAAACACACACAACTCAATGGCTTTAAAGAGTTATGTACACAGGACCACTCTACAGACCAAACTGACAATTTATGTACATTACTACTCGGCATATACACAATAAAAACAAAACTTCACTGATATAAACACAAGTCTCTGCTATTTCAAAAATATATTTTTTCTTGTTGCTCTCCTAGAAATCATAACATGAAGTTACCAGTATGTGGCACTAAAAATGCAAAAAATCATTTGTACACATGATGAAAGGATGACTTTAATTTAATGAGAAAATTCTAGAAGATAGCATATCTACTTGGACACCACACAGAAGACTTCAGCATGACATTTTCATGTGTTTGGTATATTCATATCCACAAAGCAGATTGAAAGAACACAGAAATAAACTGCTAGTGATGCAACTTGTCAGTTCACTCAGAAGAAAAGTGTTAGGGAAATGTTGCAAGAAATTACACAAAAAGATAATGTTCTTTTGTGAAACAAGGCTTGATGTCTTTTGGCAACGAGTAACCAAGGCAGGCTGTAAAATAATTATATTATCTCAATCCTGTATCTCTGAAAAGAGCTAGAGGAACAAGGTACTGATCATAGCATATGTATTGTGGCATAAACAACCTCTCGATTAATTCACAAATAGAATGAAAATGGCAGTGAATAACAGAGGTATGAATTAACAACAATCATGTGCTGTATAGTTACATTTGCTCTTGTGACAACTATTGATAAGTAAAAAGTGTGTTTTACCTATTAATGACTTTCTTTGGGGCAGTCCAATGCCTGGCTTTCCCTCCTGCTGTAACTCTCATATTTTTTGTTGTATTGTGTCTAGTTATTCAGTGTCTAATAAATGTATTTCCATCGAAACATGTGTTTTTAGTGACCAATGTTGCCTTAACTGTGTTAATAACCACAACGATGACCTTGATAACTGTTAGTAACATTAAAAAACTGTGAGTGTTTATGACCTTTGTTTCATATGCTTTGGTTCCCATTGATCACTGGCAACATGGACCATATTAGTCCTTCATGTTCGGACTTCTCCATGCCAACAGTGACTGTGAATCTACTATCATATCTATCTCGTCACTCACTGCTAAGGTGGAACTACATGACTTCATTTCAAAAGTTTCTGAGGCCACCAAGCAAGCTTCACCCAACACAATAAGGCCAATCTCCCCTGCTGCAGACCACATCATGCAGAGCAGCCTGCTCATTGACCTTATCCTTGTAAAGGGTGTCACCACGCTGTTCCACTCTGTTTCGCTGGCCCATGGACAAGATTGGAGCTAAATAGCCCATTTGGTGAGTCTTCAGCATGCTGCCTCATTCCACTTGGCTCCTCATTCTGCACTGTTCTCACAATCCACACACAATGCCCCCACCCCCCACCACGATGGACTCCTGTCACACGGTTTTATTTTCACATGCTTACTCGGCGATGACAGTTGCCTCGGCCATGTTGGTCCGCCTGCATGCTCACCAGGTATCACATTTCGCCTCTTCCGTGTTGGTTCTGCCACCTGCTTTAGCGGCAACATCAGTTCTCTCCATTGCGTCACACACTTGCACCGCTGTGGATCTCACCTTCCACCCACACAGATTTTCGGAGATGCCTGTCACTAATGCCACATCAGATGCCTCCACTCTCACACTTGCTGTGCTTCTCACCTCTCACCCACTGGTCATTTCTGTCATGCCAGACACCTTTGCTCTCACACCTTGCGTGCCAACTTGCTGGCTCCAACTACGGCACCACTGCCTTGTCCACACTTGCACAGCTTTCTGCTGCTGCTGCTTCCCACATGCCCGGCCCTGCTGTTATGGACTACACCACCCCTGCTCTGCCTGTACATGCTCCTCCTGCAATGCCCCCGTTGCCAGCGCATCTGTTTGGATCGCACCCATTCTGGACATTATCGGACTTCAACATGCATACAATTACAAGCCAGGCCAGACTTTTGCTGCTTGAGTCACCGGATTGATAACAATCCTGTATCACTCAGTCATGATTTCACACCACAGGCCGATATGGCTCCCCTGCCTCAGTGCATGTCAGCTGCTTCCTTGCCCATTTGTAATACTTCCCCTCTGAGGTTTTTTAAAGCGCCAGCCTTGCAAAAAGATAATCCTACAATGTGGTTTGCCCTACTGGACAATATTCTTGATTTCAATGGTATGTCAGATGATAGCATGAAGTTAATTTGCTTAATCAGTCATCTGCATGACTACATCAACCTTGTCAATGATCTACTGCTTGCACCAACTAAGGATTGCAAATATATGTTGGCTAAAATTACTTCATCAAGCGCCTCTCCCATCATCCCATGGAAGCCATACACCACATTATTCACGATGAGCTATTGGGCAAATGCATGCCGTCCCAGCTCTGGCGGCACCTTCGCTCCCAATTCGACAGTAAAGTTATGCCCGACTTCACTCTCTGGACCCTGTGGCTAGTCAAACTTCCTTACGAGCTACAGCTGCAATTGTTCTCACATATCATGGCCCCTCTGAAGTCACACCTCCATTTCACTGACCAAGCATTGACTATTATTCAACACAGGGAACACATGCCTCGAGCATCATCACTGACCACCGTGGTGAGGGCAGCGCACTCCGCAGTACCCTCTCCCCTACACAGTGGCTGCAGCCTTTCCCGCCTGGGCCAGTCTGCTATTGCTATGCCACTGCTGCCTAGTGCCCTCCAGCCTGCACTGCCAGCATCAACATCCCAATGTACACCAACTTCAACTGAAGCCACGCCCAACCGGCACTCGAGCACTCAGCAACGGCCCAGCCCATCCACACTGCATCCCCACCCTACTTATTTGTACTGTTGGCTTCAAGCAACATTTGGTGCTGCTGCTCGCAACAGCAGGCCTCCTTGCAGTCACCCAAATGCCAACAACAGGCACGTTTATCTTCCATGTCCCGCCTCGAAGCTACATGGCACCTCCAGCCCAGGTCATACAGCATCTGCCTCAGGCACACACTCACTGTCTCTATGTGCATGACATCACGCCTGGCCTCCACTTCCTTGTGGACACAGGAGCAGATGTCAGCATCACCCCAGCCACAGCAATGGCAATGGCTATTGATCCCTCTACAGCTTCGTTACCTCTTGCTATTGCAAACAGGTCACATATCGCCATTCAAAGCTATATGAGGTTATCACTCTGCCTTTCTCACAATAAGTTTTTTCCATGGACTTTGTATGTGTCAGAAATTGATGAACCTGCCATAAGGTTGGACTTCCTCCACCACTACGACCTCTTGCCTGACCTTCAGGCCATCGTACTTCACCATTCTACAGGTGCTTTGATCTCCTGTGACAACTGCCATATACTGCACCCAATGCCTGTACCTTCAGCACTGCAACTGGCAACCCTCATGCAATGCTCTCAGATCATAATCACACTCTCCAATCTCTCGTAAAAGTGCTCTCAGGCAGCAGCCTTCTGTGCACAAAACTTGGAGCTCCTCTCCCATGAACTGTCACGTGTACTTGGAGATTTCTGTAGCCTCTGTACCAACACCTGGGCTTCTGAGCACGATCTTGCCATGACATTTGCAACCTGGACTGCCCCATCACTCCCTCCATACACAGCAACTACACAGACACCACTACATGAGGCCCAGCAACTGCACCTGCTTCCACATGACATGCATAGCGATTGCAACATTGTCCTTGCTGCTAGCGTGCCATCACACTTAGCACCTGCCGTCGCAGGGCACCTTGCTTGCGATCTCTTGATATCAGCTGACACATCACTTGCACCACTGGCGAACCCAATCCCACCTCCCGCGTGCCAACAATCCGCCTCCTGTCAATGCTGTGTTTGATCAGCTACCAGTGACCCCCAGCTCATGTCACATGACACCCCCTCACACCTCATTTGCTGCTAAGGCACCATCACCAGTGGTAACTGTCACAAAATAAATACCACAGAGGGGGGGCTTCAGTTCAACATAATATCTCAACACGTTCAAGCTATGCTATGCTAAAGAGTCAAAGACTCACTCAACACAAGTATCCTACGGCCCTCAGGCAGCAACTGGTGCACGCCAGTAAACCTCGTGTTAAAGAAAGGTGGTACATTCCTTATGTGCGGTGATTACAGAACTCTAAATTCTCATACGGTCATCGATAACTAGCCTATTTAACTACCCTATTCTCCACATCCAAGACTTCACACAGTTGCTACATGGTGCCCGAGTGTTTTCAGAGCTCAACACCATAAGTCGTACCATCAAATTTCCAAGCACCCACATGACATATCTAAGATTGCTATCATTACATTGTTTGGGCTCTTTGAGTATCTATTCATGCCATGTAGTGTTAAAAATGCCGCACAAACACGACATTTTAGTGGGTCAGTGTTGTTTAACTTTCTCCTTTGGTATGCAGACCTCAATGATATTCTCATGTTATCATCATCTGTCAGCAAGCATCATCAGCACCTTGAACAAGTTCATGTGGCCTTGGAATCAAACAGTGTCAAGATGAAACATGAAAAGCCACAGCTTAGTAGCACCACCATCACTTTTCTGGGTTACACTGTTCCGTCTGATGGTTGACTGGGACAAGCTCATTCTCAGCCTGCCCCTCCCAGAAGATGTTCTGTAGATATGGTCAATTTTTATCACTAAGACCATCCCCACATAGCTCCCATACAGATACCTTTGACTGACGCACTGATGGGAAGGACACGTCAGGCAAATGGCATCTCCCTTGGACAAATGACCTGATTGACGCATTCAACAATCTGAAGTCCGCACTTTCCGAGGCCATTATCCTTGCCCACCCCATCCCAGAAGCACAAGTGTCCCTATCCACATTGTGGTACAGCAGCATATGGGTGATACGACAGAACCACTCCAGTTCCTCTTGAAAAAACTGTCAACTTCTCAGTGCAAGTGGTCAGTATTTGATCAACAACTTTTAGCAGTTTATGATTCGATCAAATACTTCCATGCCAATATCAAAGGGTGTCCCTTCACTATATACATGGACATAAACATTTTGCTGATACCATTCGCAACTCATCTCAGGATTTCCCTCCATGCAGGTTTTGCCACATTGGCCTCATAAGCCAGTATTCCACAAATGCACAACACATCTGCAGGGTAGAGTACATGTTGGCGGACTACCTCTCATGGATCAATATAATCACTGCTCCTATCGACCTTTAGGACCTGATCGATGACTCCTGTGCCCTGCGACAAATCAGCATGTAGGGTCCGACCAGTCATCTCGACCAAACTGTGATGTGACATCTTCAATGCCTTACACAACTTGGCCCACCTGAGCATAAGAGCAACCAACACATTGGTAACCAAAAGTTATGTCTGGCTGGGAGTCAAGCAAGACTGCCAACTACTGCACATGGGCAAGGGTTTTCACTCCCCGTCAACGTAGAAAGGTTGGCAGGTACGCCTCTCCCCCCTGGGCAGGCTGAGGCATGTCCACATCCATCTTATGGTCCACTCACTCTGCCCAAAGGTTTCAAATACATACTGTCTGCAATGGACCGGGGCACCTGATGGGTTGAGGCAGTTCCACTGGAGGACATCATGGTTAGCACTGTTGCCTGCATGTCATCAACATGTGGATCTCCTAATTTGGATGTCCTTTGTCCCTGGCGATGGACAGTCTAACATGTTTGACTGGCTGTGTGCTCTGTGTGGTGTGTCGAAGTTCCACACCATGTCCTACCACCCGCAGAGCAATGGCCTGGTCGAATGCTGGCACTGGTCACTCAAGACTGTGCTCATGTGCCATGGTAGTCTCTGGCCCGAGGCACTTCCCTGGGTACTTCTAGCTGTATATGGAGAGCACAGGGAGGGCCTGGATGCATCACTCACAGAAACCCTGTACAGTGAGTCACTAATCCTGCCTGCAAAGTTTGTGGATGGCATCCTACCTCCCTCTCAAGACTCACTATCCGTCCTGGTCGAGCATGTACAAGCACATCTCTAACCTTCAAACACCACCACCTAAGCATCACAGCACTCCACACATGTTCCTTAATAAGGACTTGGGCATGTTACGGGATGATTTCGTACATGCGGCTCTTGAACCCCTTACGAGGCTACATAGATTGCTCGCAAGTGGCATCTTGGTCAATGCCAAACCTTGAACAGTATCACTGCACATGCTTGGACCCTGGGACACTTCCCCAAGGCACTGTCTCCCACATTGCCCCAAGACGATGCTCCCTCAGGCCTCCCCTCAGTGCACAAAAATGATGACAGTGCTCCCTCTGAACTGAGACAAGCTGATGTGCCTCCCATCTCCAGAGCCGGACCCATATTCAACTGCACCTCTGGCATGAGGATTACTACATCTTGCTGCAGCCAGTCTCCTATGCACCTCCATAGGGCCTCCGGATAACCTCTCCGCCGTGCTCCACACTTACATGGGGAGAGGGAGCATGGGGGCCTGGGGTGACTACCAATAAGTGAAAAGTGTTTTTTTGTCTGAGGATGACTTTCTTTGCGACAGTCTGATACCAGTTTTCTCACACACTGTGACACTCATGTTTTCTTCTGTATCGTGTCTAGATTTTCAGAGTTAAAAAGATGTACATTATCTTAACTGCATTAATAACCACTCTGCATATGCATGAGGATATAGGTGTACAAGTGATACAGAAAATATTAGGTGTGTCATATTAAATTATTTGTTGATGAAAGAAACAGAACATACAAATAAGTATAAAAGTGGCAGGGATTAACGTGACTATCTATTCATTATTATCTTTGAAATTTCTACATATTTCTGAAAGCATAAAATGGCAGAGAAACCATGTAAGAAAGACAGTATGAATTAGGAATACTCCAAGCTATTCCTCCCTCTGAAAGTTTGTGATCCCTACTTGTGTTGCAAATATTTTCCAATACACTGCAGCTTATTTACTCTATAGATCACTGTAGTTTATCTAAGTCATTTTAACACTAGATAGCTGGTCCATAATCTGTTACAAAAACTGCAAAAGTGAATTATGTATATGGATTCAAGATATTTCCTTTTAGCAACATTTACTTAAAAATTAAAGTTTCCTTTTATGGTTACATAAAAATTATCTGCATGCCCTTATCTTACCTCAATGTCTTGGTGGTACGAGGCAGTGATGTGTCAGCAACATGCTCCTGTAGAAATTGATTCAGGTCTCCACAGGAAGAGTACTCAAATACAAGACATGGTGGCTCAGTGGTCAGACTGGCACCTAGTAGTTGCACAATGTTACGATCTTTAAGCCGTGCTAAAATATGTGCTTCACTTTCAAAATCATGCCTGGAAAGAATAAATGAGAAATGCGCTGAGTTTTATGTTCAGTTAGGGAAGGATCAAAGAATGCAAAAAAATTATTACATGGCTTTTTTAATAATGAATTTTATTATAGTATTATAAATTTTGTGTATCACTTCTGCTGCTGATTATGATGATGAGACATAATATTTCATGTCACCTTCTTAACTTCAGTCTGAAACACTGAAATGGATACTAGACAGCAACTACCATGTGAAGAGTTTGCACAAACATGTGCAAAGAAATTTTCAGGGGCATTTCTGCAATAGATTACTGTGACGTTCTACATCGATATCTACATCTATACACCGCAGACCACTGTCAGGTGCATGGCAGAGGGTATGTCTTAATGCACCAGTCATTTAAAGCCAGTTCTTGAAACTTTCTTAACAGACTTTCTCGCGACAGTTTATATCTACCCTAAAGAGTTTCCCAGTTCAGAGGGTCTCTGTACACTCTCAACCGATCAGACAAAAAATTGTATTTGTATAAGTTGGCTAATTCCAACTGTTACTCATTGATATTACAGTCATAAAGTACTACGTTTTTATCATTTTGTGAAGAGTGCAGTTTTACATTTCTCAACATTTAAAGCCAGCTGCCAATCTTTGTACCACTTTGAAATCTTACTAACATCTGACTGAAATGTATGCAGCTTCTTTTGGGCTGTAGTTCATTGAAGATAACTCCATTGTCTGCAAAAAGTCTGAGGTTTCCATTAACATTGTTAGCAAGGTCATTAATATACAATATGAACAGCAAGGGTCCCAACACACTTCCCTGGAGCACACCCAAAGTTACTTCTACATCTGACAGTCACTCTCCATCCAAGATACAGGGTGTACATGTGGACTGGGGGAAAAAAAAAAAACAGATTTTTTTTCCCGGGTCTCCCAGTTAAACAAGCACTTTTTACCACATGAAAGTACACTTCTTCCAAGGTGAAAATACACTTTTTCCACGATAAGCAACAGTATACTTTCCTCCGGAGCTGTAAAAATATCAGTTCTTTGAATGGTAAGGATTTCTCACACGAGCGTAGAGCTTCTCGACACTTTCGAAAAAGAAACTCAACAAGGGGAAGAAAAACAGATTTTGGAAAGATTTTCGATGTGCTGCAACGTGTATGCTCTATATTTTCATATCACGAAAGTATAAATTCGAATTCCACCAAACACAGCACATTATTTTCCGAAGCTATGAATTAGAGACTACGATGCACTTTTGTAAGCTAATCATAGCTCATGTCATATGATCTCGTAATGACAGCAGGTATAAGAGCATAGGACACGTGATGTAGTCAGCCAATAGAAACATCACTGTTAAGTAGCATGTACATATAAATAGGAAAAGTTAATAGTTTAAATTAATATACGTAGTATAGCAACAAGAAAAGCTAAGCTTTCACATATAATATTGATCTTGAAGATTAATAAACTACAAGAAAAGCTGAGCTTTCCTATACAATATTGGTCATTTTCACGTGTGTTACACTTTAACATACGTCACACAGCTGTACTAGTAAAATTTTAAACAATGGCATTAATGCCTGGTCTTCCGGTCTCAAAATTATTCTAGGTGGCTGGTCCTCAAAGTGTTCAGTTTTAAATGAGAGTCAAATGCCCTGTGATTTAAGAAATTCATTGCACATTCTCACACTAACGTAATTCATCTTGTGTAAAAGGAAATTTCCTTTGAAAGTAATGCTTTTCAAAGAACCATTCGCAATATTTTCCTGCAACCTCTTAGACATGGGTTCATTTCAACAGTTGCCAGAGAGAACCAGAAAACACGCGGTACTGTGCGTCGGCACCTATGATGACATAGGAAGCCCGTATGTTTGTAGACATGTAACAAGAGATCTTACATGACGACATAAAAGAAATAAGACATCAGAGGATACTCCAAGAACATAGTAATTTCGTAAACCAAACTAAAACGTGTAATTTGATTTAAAGGGCACATTCATATGTGCAGATCCACACTGAAGTAGGCCGCTTTTCAGGATGCAAATTTTCTTGGAGCACCAGTACTGTACTGTCTCGTGTTTTGTTCTTTATTATGGTATAATGCTATATGTGCCAGAAGATGAAATGGGCACTTGAAATCCAGTGAACAGTTGAAACTAGCCAACAGTGTGGAATGAAACACTTCATTTCTTATAAATTGACTGCATCTGCGGAAAAGATTAATAAAAACCACATATATTTAGCAAAACAACAAAAATAACTTCATTGTTGTGCAAGGTGATTACTGCTTGATTGGTAAAAAACTTTGAAATAAAATAAAATCAGAAAACTGAAACTAACAACATATTTTAGCCTTCTGTAATTAGGGGAATGTATTTTAATTCACTTGTTAGCTCCCAGACCACAGAAATCCGTTTTTGTTAGACTATCAGTTCTTACCAGTCAAAATTACAAAAATCTTCTTATAGGCAGGTGTGATCTGTGCTTTTTTCCAAGACTTGGGCCCAGTTTTTAGCTCAAGGGATCTATGATAGATTAATTTAGAAGAGGGGCTAACTCAGCTTAAAATTCAGTATACAAACTGACAGGGATTCCATCAGGTTCTGAAGATTTGTTCAATTTTAATGATTTCTGCTGTTTCTCAACACCTCTGACCTCTTATTTCATTGATCTTCTCAGTGCTATGAGGGTTAAATTGAGGCAATTCTCCTGTGTTTTTCATTGTAAAGGAACATTTGAAAACAGAATTAAGCATTGTAGCTTTTGATTTGCTACCCTCTGTTTTAGTTCCTGTCTCATTCACTAGAAACTGGAAACTAACTTTGGTGCCACTAACAGCCTTTACATATGACCAGAATTTATTTGGGTTTTGTGAAATATCATTTGATAATATTCTGGTATGGTAGTCATTGAAGGCATCAACATTGCTCTCTTGACAGCCAAACACCTTTCATTGAGCATCTCTCTATCTATAAACCTGCACTTGGTTTTTACACCTATTTTGCAATAGTCTCTGTTTCTTTAGAATTTTCTTTGCAATAACTGTATTCCACGGAGCATCCTTCCCATTATTAAGTGTTGTTCTGGGTACATTTCTATCCAGTGCATGGTTAACTATTCCTTTAAACTTGAGCCATAGTTCCTCTACATGCTCCTGCCCTGTGCTGGAAGTTTCAAGTTCCACATTGAGATACGACACTACTGATTTTTTATATAGTTTACTGAATATATATATATCTTTCGGCTTCTTTTAGTTGTCCTTTGTACTTTGGTAACCATTGTTACCTCAACCACATCACGGTCACTGATACTAGTTGCGATGTGGACATCATCAAAGAGATCAAGTTATTTGTTGCCATCACATCCAATGTATTTCCATCATGAGTGGGGTTCCTAATTATCTGTTCTAGGTAGTTTTGAGAGAAGGTAATTAGTAATGTTCCACAGGATGTCTTATCAAATAATGGAAACTCCAGGTATCAATATCAACATGTAGGAAAAGAAAGATTGCTACTTTCTGTGAAGAAGACACGTTAACTTGCAGACAGGCACAATTAAAAGATACTTAACATACTGGATGGCACATCTGCAGTGACAAAAACTCTCTTCCTCAGTATGCTGCAGGTCTCACCAAAACCTTCATAGACAGGCACTATACCCCAGACCTAGTCTGCAAACAAATCTCCCACACCATTTTACCCTCACACCCCCAGTTCTCCCACCACCCCCAAAAACCAGCCAAAAAGGAGTGTCCCCTTCATTACTCAGTACCAACCTGGACTGGAACAACTGAACCACATCTTTTGCCAGGGGTTGATTACCTATCATCACACCCTGAAATGAGGGACATCCTACCTGAGATACTTCCCACCCCTCTTAAAGTGGTGTTCCATCACCCACCCAACCTCCACATCATCCTCATCCATCCCTATGCCACTCCCAATCCCAACCCCTTGCCACAAGATTCATATCCCAGTGGCAGATGTAGTTGCAAAACCTGCCCAATCCGACCACTCGGCACTTCCTATTACAGTCCTGTCACAGGTTTATCGTAGCCCATCAGGGGCCGGGCCACCTGTGAAAGCAGCCATGTCATTTACCAGCTCTGCTGCAATCATTACACAGCTTATTATATTGGTATGTCTACCAAACAGCTGCTCACCAAGATGACCAGCCACTGCCAAACTGTGGCCAAGAGCAAAGTGGATCACACTGTGGCACAACATGCTGATGAACATAACACATTTAATTTCAATGGCTGCTTCACTACCCTAGTCATCTGGATCCCTCCCTCCACCACTAGCTTTTCTGAACTGTGCAGATGGGAGTTATTGTTACAATATGTTCTCCACTCCTGTAATCATCCCAGCCTCAGCCTACAGTAACATACTGTACCCACACCCTCCACACAACCGGCTCCCACCCCCTCTGTCCAGCCATCTCCTTCCCATTCTCATCTCCCAACTTGTTTATTTGCAGCCCTCTGCTACCACATCCACCCATCTTTCCACGCTCCTCTCCATTTTTGCTCCTTTATTCCCCACCTCCCTGCCCACAACCTCCTGATGCTGCACCTGTTGGCAATCTAGTCCCTGCACACTCCACCAGACAGCATTCATCTCTCTCCCCACTACTATCCCTCCCCCTTCCCTGTCCCCTCCAGATTGCTGCTTCCATATCATCCATATCCATATAGTGTTGCATTCTGGCCCAAGGTGCCGAAGTTAAGGGTCATGTGTGCGTGAGGTGTGCTTGCTTGTATGTGTGAATGGTTTGTGTCTCTCTTTTATTGATGAAGGCTGTGGCTGAAAGTTTTATGTAGGTGTCTTTCAATTGTACCTGTTTGCAACTTGTATCTTCTTTATGGTATATAGCAATCTGTCTTTTCCTACAGGATGTCTTATCATGGTCTCCACTAACAGAACGGTAATTTTCCTAATTAATTGTTGGATGATTAAAGTCTCCACTGATGTGTGATAGAAGGATTCAGTTATCGTTTTATGCCCACCCCTGATACTGAATCTTCCCCAAACAATCTCACATGCAGCTTCAGTTTCTATCTCGGTGGATTCAAGTTTCTTGTCTACTGCACCAAATACACCACCTCCATTTCCCATTTGCCTATCCTTTTGATATACACTTGAATTTTCCCCAAAAACCTCACTGCTATCAATTTTAGGTTTCAATAAGCTTTCTGTACCTAGTATTATGTGAGCTTGACTGCTTTTCATGAGCACTTCAAACTCTGGCACTTTGTTGCAAATGCTTTGGCAGTTTACCATCAGGATTTTAATATCTTACCTATGGGAGGCATTTCTTTTGATGTTACACTGATGCTTTGGGTTTCCTACAGCTTTCATTATATGGATTGGTGAGAATTGCCTAATCTAAGAAACTCTTGTGTAAACTCACGCACAGTCAGCTACCTGAGTAGCAGCCTCCGATGTGTAGTGCACACCTGACTCATATAGAGGGACCCTACAGTTTTCAAACCTATGGCACAAGATAAAAAGACTCAGCCTAGCTTTTCACAGAATCTTCAAAGTCTCTGGTTCAGTCATTCCATTCAACTCAAAACCAATGAGGACAATGCAGCAAATTGTTAGCTTCATTGAAACTCCATGCACAAGGCGGGTCTTCTCAACCTTTTCTGCCAGTCTCTCTAATGACCCAAGTATGACCTTAGAGTGCAGATGACAGGCATAATTTATCCAACACACACCGCAATATGCAGTTGGTTGAATCCCATTCCCTCAGTGGCTGCTGGAATAGCTTCTTCACCATTTTGAATGAGGCCTCCAATTCATCTGGTGTCCTTTGGTGTCCCTTGCTGCTATTTCCCTAATTTTAAGGGAGAACAGTTGAGTGTCAGACTCAGAGTTGATAGCCTACTACTGCAATAAGTGTGCATAAGTAACAAACTAACAATAACAGCATAATAATACTTTTTTTCTGAAAAGTAGACTGACCCCAAATAGTAGTTGTACGCTCAAATTAGTATTGTGACAGTGTAACATTTCTGACTGGAAGAAAGAAAGATTGCTGCCATAAGAGGCAAGGAGAGTTAGTATTCTCTGCATGCTTATAATGTTTACACAAGTTACGTATACTGTGCCTAGCAATAAACAATCTGGAAATTGTATCTCTATGGTGTGTCACTATCCTGCTATCACACCTATGATACCCCATCTTCCACCGTGGTGAGCCTGAATTTCTGTGCCATGCCGCAATTCTGCTGTTAAGTAGAAAATCTGCCACATTGGTTGCACCATCAAGAATGCTGCCATTATAAATGGTACAACCTCACTGTTTCTTTGGCAATGTCAACAATATCTCTCAACTTGTGCTTGTGAATTCCATGAACATTCCCTGTGTATATGAACATTCCCTGTGTAAAATTGCTAATTATCTGCCACAGCTTGGATGATACTAGAGTTCTGAATGACATAGCAACAATGCGTTCATTGTTCATCATATCTTTGGATCAACCTTGCATCACTGCCAATGCCAAGTAGTGAATTATGCTACAATGAGTGTCAAATTACTGAGTGACTTCATGATAAATATTTCGGATTTGATATCAAGTGAATCTATTGCTGGTACTTCAGACAAAAGTGCTGCAGAAAATCACAATAAATCATGGCCACCCGCATCCGTAATGAACATTAATCTAAGAGCCTTCAAGCTTCACACAGGACAAAACATCATGTGTTCCAGTGCTAGTGATTATGAGTGTTATGACACTCGTATTAATGACCTCAACCATACAGACGCCCCCCACGATGCCATTACTATTGAACAACAATGGCCTGCATTCCAAGAACATGTTTTTCATAACCTCACATCAGCAAGGTCAGGTACCGCTGCCTCCCAGTTTGAACATGACACCCGTGTCAGCCATGTCGCAAACCAAAAAACTGTATCACCCACCATTTATTCACATTTTACAGTTAAATTTATTAAATTAAGTAATTTTTAAAGAATTTAACAGCTTTTATATTGTTAAAATAATTTAAAAAGGAGGTGTAATGAATGTAGATGATGTTGGTAGCACTGCTGAAAAACATTTGCTGGCAAAAAAGGTTTATTTTATTTTTATGGCAACTGAGGGTGTTCTGTTTACTGTCAAACTAACTTCACTTTCCTGTTTCCTGTACATGTGCTCAGTACAATGTCTAACCATGACTGTAAAAACTCTGCTGACAAGTTTTGTTATATTCGTGGTGAATTTGGATTTAAAAACACCAAAGAAACATTACAGACTTTGTGAAAAAGGTTTATCTATCATACTTTGGATCCAAACTTGGTGACCAAAATAAATCTTGGGCGCCACATAAGGTGTTATGTGTGTGTTGAAAATCTGAGAAAATGGTCCAAAAAGGAGAAAAAAACCTTTAGATTTGCTGTTCCTATGATATGGAGGGAGCCAAGAACTGTATCACCCACCATTTATTCACATTTTACAGTTAAATTTATTAAATTAAGTAATTTTTAAAGAATTTAACAGCTTTTATATTGTTAAAATAATTTAAAAAGGAGGTGTAATGAATGTAGATGATGTTGGTAGCACTGCTGAAAAACATTTGCTGGCAAAAAAGGTTTATTTTATTTTTATGGCAACTGAGGGTGTTCTGTTTACTGTCAAACTAACTTCACTTTCCTGTTTCCTGTACATGTGCTCAGTACAATGTCTAACCATGACTGTAAAAACTCTGCTGACAAGTTTTGTTATATTCGTGGTGAATTTGGATTTAAAAACACCAAAGAAACATTACAGACTTTGTGAAAAAGGTTTATCTATCATACTTTGGATCCAAACTTGGTGACCAAAATAAATCTTGGGCGCCACATAAGGTGTTATGTGTGTGTTGAAAATCTGAGAAAATGGTCCAAAAAGGAGAAAAAAACCTTTAGATTTGCTGTTCCTATGATATGGAGGGAGCCAAGAAATCATTCCGATGACTGGTACTTTTAGTGTTGATATTACTGGTCATAATTCGAAAAACAAGAGGGTAATAACCTACCCTACCCTATCCTTCCGTCCGCCATCCAACCAGTAGGGCATGGTGTAGATTTTCCGGTTCCTCAACCAACAGATGATTTAAATTCTATTCCAACAGAAGTATTTTCTGATGTACAATCTGATTTAGAAGAATCAGATGATGATGAATTCCATTGTAATAAAGAAAGTCTAGAGCCCAAATTTCTTTCCTTCTCCTTCCCTCTTTCCTGACGAGGCAACCATTGGTTGCGAAAGCTAGAATTTTGTGTGTATGTTTGTGTTTGTTTGTGTGTCTATCGACCTGCCAGCACTTTTGTTTGGTAAGTTTCATCATCTTTCTTTTTAGATATATTTTTCCCACGTGGAATGTTTCCCTCTATTTTTTATATATATATATATATATATATATATATATATATATATATATATATATATATATATATATATATATATATAAAAAAAAATGGAAGGAAACATTCCACGTGGGAAAAATTATATATAAAAACAAAGATGAGGTGACTTACCGAACAAAAGCGCTGGCAGGTCGATAGACACACAAACAAACACAAACATACACACAAAATTCAAGCTTTCGCAACAAACTGTTGCCTCATCAGGAAAGAGGGAAGGAGAGGGGAAGACGAAAGGAAGTGGGTTTTAAAGGAGAGGGTAAGGAGTCATTCCAATCCCGGGAGCGGAAAGACTTACCTTAGGGGGAAAAAAGGACAGGTATACAATCGCACACACGCACATATCCATCCACACATACAGACACATATATATAAACTTCTTAGGACATGAAAAAGAACCAAAATATGTTTCTATTATAGCTACAATGTTAAAGGAGTTTAAAACTTTAGGATGTTTAATGAGCCTGAAAGTTCACTTTTTGAACAATCACCTTGATTACTTCCCAGACAATATGGGAGATGTTAAAGAGGAGCAAGGTGAGCATTTTCACCAGCACATTAAAGTGATGGAAAAATGCTACCAAGGCCGCTGGAACACCACCATCATGGGGGACTACTATTGGTCACTTCACCGAGAAGTTCATCAAGCGACTCACCTTAGAGAAAGCTACATAAGAAGCTTCAATGCTAAAAGAGAAAGAAAATACAAACCAATTCCAGCTGACACATAAAACCTCTATTAGCACATATCATTGTTTTAAGTAGCTTACTGTAAATATAAACCATGCTTATGTTGTAACAAAGCATTTCATTAATTTCCCTGTTTACCGTATAGCATAGGATTTTTATACTATATAATAAAACACATATTGCTTGAAAACTATGGGTGATACAAAAAAACTAAGGCTACATTTGGATTCAGCTCATAAAAATCTATGAAGATTAGCTATCAATGTAAAAAAACGTTTCTCAAAAAAAAATTTTCGTTAGCCTGTGTAATGTAAGCCATAACGTTATGTGCACTCTTCAATGCCAGTTCAGAAATCTCCTTTTATAACTTGAAAAATCAGAGAAAGGCACTGTGGCTGACACTAAATTAACTTAGTCTTTTATTGTGAACCCAAAAATTTTAAGGTGTCAGCCAAAAATATTAATAGCAAAAGGACAGCATGCAACTCAGAGGGTTGTCTGTCTAGGTTTAAGAAGGGAAATGTACGTTTTGATGCCACACTCTGGCAGACATCAGGCATGGAACTGAAAATCTCCAAGCATTAAAAACTTAAGAAAAGAATGCCTTATTAGCCACTACTCCTATAAATTATGAGAATAATGGGATTCAGAGATGAAAAATTTAAAATTATGTTCATCTTAAGTTTTTAACTTTCTCAGTGTACAGAGAGCTAACAGTGTTCTGTGCTGCATTATATTTATGCTTAGTTTGAAATGTTAGTTAAAAACAGCAGCTGAGTAGTGTAAGAGAAAGTACAGAGGCTCCTGGTAAGGAATCTGCTTTTCTCCTAATATAATTATACTTAATTTGTAAATGTAATCAAGAAGTAATTTTCATAATTTTCAATGCAAATAGACTAGCACATGCCAATGCCCTTGCCGCAGTGGTAACATTGGTTTCCATCGGATCATCAAAGTTAAGCACTGTCGGGCTTGGCTAGAACTTGGATGGGCCACCAACAGCACCTGCTGAGTGCTGTAGGTAAGTGGCAGGGTGCACTCAGCTCTTGTGAGATCAGTTGAGGAGCTACTTAATTGAGAGGTAGTGACACCAATCACAAAAACTGATAACGGCCAGGAGAGTGCTGTGCTGACCATGAGCACCGTCCATATCTGCATCAGGTGACGTCTAAGGGCTGAGGGTGACACGGTGGCTGGTCATTACAATTGGGCCTTCAAGACCCATTTGGACGGTGTTTGTTTGTTGGTTTATTTTAATAGATTAGCACTAATTTTAACAGGTTGTTAGTATATTTCACACAAGCAGCTTGCAGTTGCTGCTTCTTGATGGTATTGATGCAATATGAAGTGTGAATGAATAAATGAAAGTTAGAATATTAACATAAGAAAAACAATAAAGAGAATGGAACTGAGAAAGCATACCGTTTTGATTCTGATGCACCTTGTCTCAGAATCTTCACAGCTACAAGATCATAGTCAGAGCAGTCAGAACTGATGTCCTCTGGATATCTGCTTGTTGTACATAAGTTTATCTGAAATCAAACAGGTTTTATAAGAGAATTGCCCTGTTAAATTCTTATTTAGTTGTTAAAAACATATCTACATTTTTTTACATGTTCATCTTGTGTTAATTATTTCTAATATTATTTACTACTTATTTTACCAGCACTTCCCCTGAAATATAACATATGTACACTGTTATAAGAAATATGAACCTCTGTAGATAGAGGGAAAATGCTAAGGAATTCTTTATCTTTCTTTGACACAAATGCCGTGTTCAGTTTTTCAGTTAGTGTTTGATTATAAGGTATGGTCTTAAATCAAGAAATAGTCTTGTTTTTCTTATAGAAAAAGAACAACAATAGTGCTTCTTAAGTCATGCAATTGTGAAATCATTACAGACTTTAAACAGGCTCAGTTTTAAAAACCAGAATATGAATTGGTTAGGCCATTCCACAGGGACTATCACGGCTTGCACTTGGAATTAGCAACTCCAGGTTTGAAGTAGGTCTTTAGGAATTCAATGTTTCTGGCTTTGACCAGCTGTTTCATTCAAGGTTTCCACAGACATATACATACACACACATAATGGATGAAAACCATTGTGTACATTTATGTCATACTACATAGTGATAGTCTAATAGCCTTTGCTCCCTGCATTTCAAAACAAATGTATGACTGTCAGTTCTGTACCTTCACAGTATGTGTTTTATCAGGCATCTGTGACTATTTTAATGCTGTTTGTTGATGCAAAGTGGAAAGTTATATGATTTGTATTATGTAGTGCCCTGCAATTCTATACAATGAGTTTAATTAAACTTAAGCGTGTGAAGTATCAAAACGATGCAAGTGAGACAACTGTATCTGCTGCGCAATAATTTGACTGTGGCTGTATCTACTTTTCTTCATATACACTTCTGGTCACAGAAATTGCAGCACAAGGAAGGCAGCACACAACAAACAAAATTCAACAACAACAGGATCATGGCCTGTTATGACTGCTGTTTGCCATTCCACAACATTCTTGCTCGCATCGGTTGGGATGTGATGACTGTCATACCCTACTCCATACCAAATAGTCTCTCATTAACCCCACTTGTCTAGTGGTATGGTGCCAGCTCTTATTGTCATTGTATGGGTGCCATTAGGCACACAACACAATAATGTCTGGTTGACGCAGCTGATTACTTGGGTAGCAGCCTTTACATTTCTGAGGCCTTAAGCCAGGTGGCTGTGTCCTATTTCTGGTGTCTCCATGACATTATTTATCAACAAGATAATGTAAGACCACATACTGCCCACACTATCCTGACCTACTTTGATACAGAGAATGTTTGACTGTTACCCTAACCAGGACATTCTTGAAATCTCTCACTCATTCAAAGCATGCAGTTTGCTGAGAGACTGTTATTCCACCACTCACCAAGCACTGAGGCTGATGAATGGGCTTAAAGTTGACCTGTATCTGTCATTCAAGCCCAGTTTTACTTCATGCCTACCTGTGTTTAAGCCATTGTTGCTGCCAGAGGTGTCAGGTATTTGTACAATATTTCACATTCTGTATACCCTCTAATAACCAATAAATTTCATATGTATTCTCCCTGCTATAATATATATGTGCAAGAGATAAAATTTTATTGCTTTCTGTCCTTCCTGACATAGAAATTTTAAAAGCCAGCAGTGAATTTTCTTATGTCTTCCAAATTCATCTACTTCTTGAGTTGTGTTGTGTGGTGGTCAAGAGTTGTTTGCACAGGGAAGAAGTTCATAATCACCATGTATGTATGTGCAAGGACAGCACCATTGGTGGGTCTTAGCAGCACTTTATAATCTCATAATTTGTTTAGTTAGAAATCTATGTTCCTATTTACGAGGCAATTGTTTAGATGAAATCATATTGCTACCTGTTTTGTACAGACTCAAAGGAATGGCAGATACCCTATTTTTTAGTCTCAACATAGTGGTGCACTTTCTGAGGGGTGATTTACATCCTATTGTTCGAGTCTCGCTTTTAGAGAAACCAAATTCTGTAGCATTGAAAAATTGGCAGTGACTGATACTTTTTAAGCTGCCACAGTTCTTTTACTCATTTTCCTCTGATTGTGTAAGTACACCAACTCAAGTGTTGGAAAGGCTACGTATGTTCTAACAAAAAGTATTCCTCTAGTCTTTGATTATCATTAACCAGTTTTAATCTCACCTCAGTGACTCTTTTAGCCTAATGAATAAAATTACTGACAGATAAAAAAAGGTAGAAAATATCATCTCCATAGCAAAATGAGCAAGTTCAACATCTCGGGTCCCCAGTGTTGCTAATTCTTCTGAGAAACAGAGGATGAATCGTACACTAATGATGATCAAACACACTAATGATGATCAAACACTTCTGGTACCAAGGCAGCAATATGTGCATAATTGATGAAAGACATGTGGAGCCACTAGTCATTTTGAAGGGGGAAAACATTGCATAGCTACAGGACATGACAAGAATTACAACAGCAATGGAATTCTGTTGCAGGTACCTTTCTATTTGGGCTGTGCAGTGTGAATTATGTCTTACTGAAATTGGTGATCTGCCCTGTTAATGAGGAGACTTCAGTAATGAGACCTATCAGTGAACAATTCTGTCACACTACTTATTATTACACACATCAAAAAAAGGTTTGCATCACCCCACTTCCCAGAACTCCTGAAGACAGAAGTTGACTGTGGATGTTGTATCACAGACACAGTCCCTTTGACTGTTTAGACTTGCCCAAAGATGTAAACAACGATGCATGAGCAGCACCTATTAGACAGAGGGGGTCCGACTGCCAATCAGTTCCAGTCATTCCACCAAGGTGGAGGTATGCGGCTCATGTTGTCTGTAGTTCAACCATGCCTAGACGGTGAATACCACGGTTCGATCATGTCCGCATTGTTACTTTGTGCCAGGAAGGGCTCTCAACAAGGGTAGTGTCCAGACGTCACATGACATGCCTTGCTCAGGCTGCCCAAGGGCTACTACTGCAGTGGATGACCACTACCTACAGATTATGGCTCAGAGGAACCCTGACAACAACTCCACCACGTTGACTAATGCTTTTCATGCAGCCATAGGACATTGTTTTACAACTCAAACTGTGCAATAGGCTGCATGATGTGCAACTTCACTCCTTATGCCCATGGCGAGGTCCATCTTTGCAACCATGATACCATGCAGCACCATACAGATGGGCCCAACAACATGCCAAATGGACCGCTCAGAATTGGCACCATGTTCTCTTCACCAATGAGTGTCCCATATGCCTTCAACCAGACAATCGTCGGAGACTTGTTTCAAGGCAACCCAGTCAGGATGAACGCCTTAGACACACTGTTCAGCAAGTGCAGCAAGGTGGAGGTTCCCTGCTGTTTTGGAGTGGCATTATGTGGGGGTGACGTATGCTGCTGGTGGTCATGGAAGGCGCAGTAATGGCTGTATGATACATGAAGGCCATCCTGCGACCGATAGTGCAGCCATATTGGCAGCATATTGGTGAGGCATTCATCTTCATGGATGACAATTTGTACCCTCCATCATGCACATCTTGTGAATGACTTCCTTCACGATAATGACTTCGCTCGACTTCAGTGGCCAGCATGTGCTCCAGACCTGAACCCTATCGAACATGCCTGGGATAGACTGAAAAGGGCCATTTATGGATGATGTGACCCACCAACCAGGCTGAGAGACCTACGCTAAATCACCGTTGAGGAGTGGAACAATCTGGACTGACAGTGCCTTGATGAACTTGTGGATAGTATGCCACGATGAATACAGGCACACATCAATGCAAGATGACGTGCTACTGCGTATTACAGGTACTGGTGTGCACAGCAATCTGGACCACCACCTCTGAACATCTTGCTGTATGGTGGCACAACATGCAATATATGGTTTTCATGAGCAATAAAAAGGGCAGAAATGATGTTTATGTTGATCTCTATTCCAATTTTCTGTACAGGTTCCAGAACTCTCGGAACTGAGGTGATGCAAAACTTTTTTTTATGTTTGTATCATGAAACTGTGGTGACAAGATGACAAAACTTCAACTGGCTGTGATTTTTCAGTAATCAGTTTTGATAAATCATCTGCAGATAACAGCAGAGTATCCTCTTGAAACATCACTTAGTAACCTCAAGTACATCCAGCTGTATACTGAAAATGAGTGTACAGTGACATTTTCTGAACATTTATACATTCTATATGCCAGTACAAAGAATAGCTGAAACATTTATGAGTAATTAAATTGGGAATGTTTGTGAAATTGTAGACTATGGTTTCATTGTGGCAACTTTAATGGGCTGCTTAGTCTAACTCTTCCATTGAAGTGCAATGCTAAACAGAAAGTGGCAATTTGTTAGAATAGTAATAGACAATATGAAATTTAAATTATACAAGCTAAAGAGAAGAAAAACAGAATGGCCACTGAAAAACTATGACAAACAAATGTTTCACGAAAGATAGAACTTTTTTCATACTCATACTTTAGCTAATCAACAAAAGTGAAACACTCAGAGAGGAGAAGGAAACAAAATAGAACTTCATGCGTTTAGAGGGTGTCTGATGTTATTTCAGTGATTACAAAATTGAGTCAAATTTACAAAACCTTTTGGCAGTATGAGCCTGCATAGTATGACATTGCAACCCCTCTGGCTTGCATGCATGCAGTGATTCAATTGGGAAGGGTGTCATAAAGCCATTGCATCTTTTTGTGAGGCCACAACTGCTGAAATTGGTTCTTAACCCTTAACTTACGAGGTGTGGTCTCTCAGACCGTGTGAAAGTTTTCGGAGTCACTATTCAAAGTCAGTTTTTGCAAAATGCTTCTGTACTCCCTCCTTCCCTTGTTTAACTGCCAATTGTGCAATGTTTTGTTTTTGGATGCAATATTGCCTTCTTTGTTTGTTGCTGTCATGTGTTAATCACATGTATTGGTGTCTCCTAGATCGCACCTCATAAAATACGTACCAATTTTTTTATGTAGAGTACAAAATGTATTTGCAGGGAAGTGTTAGTTTTAATGATCCTAGGTTTGATAAAATTGTTAGCTGATGGTTGGAGTAAGGTGCTTATGATAGAGAGCAAGGAACAGACAAAAAAGATGACAATTTTACAAGACAGTGGTCACAACTGTGCTAGTGGAGGGCCATTCAGAGGAACAACTTCAGTAGTAGTAGTAGTAGTAGAGGGGTTTTTGGGCGCACAACAGCAAGGTCTTCAGCGCCCATTCAGTAACATAGGGAGACGGGTGGCAAGAAAAATCCCAGAACAGGAATATAAAACGGAATATAAAACACGGGGAACAACTTCAGGACAATTGTGATGGGGACCTCTCTGTTTCATCAATAAAGTACTTAGTGTTAGTCAAAATCAGTTGTGTTCAAAGTGCTGATAGAGGAATATGTGGAACCCAAAGCTGAATGTCAACCTTGCAGGTTTTATTTTTGTCCCTACCAAGTGCTATTTTTAAGTGCATGTTTAAAATGTGGTATTCAGTTTTATGTGAAAATTCACTTGCTATAGAGCTACTATAATTTATCAGAATGTAATTCATTTCACTTATGTGGACTATTTAAAAATGCACAAAAGAATGTAATTTTGTGTGATGAGAAATAAAATACCACAGGCTTTATTTAGTGCACCAAAATCAACAAAGATTATTTAAACAACACTTAAATAAATGTAACATTAATGTCATATAACTTAAATTAAAAATGTCAAATGATTTACCCCTTAAATCTCAGTTCAAACATAGGTGTCTCAGAGGCCGCACCTCATGGTATATGTTAGAAAAAGGACACCTCATGAGTTAAGGTTTCATATGCTCAATAACGGCACTGGGGTTCAAACATAAGTGTCTCTGAGGTCCAAGCTGGTCTCATGTATACTCTGTCAGGGATTGATTTGGTGATCTTGCTGGCCACAGGAATGCCTCAAAATCATGCAGATAGTTTACAGAGACATGAACAATGTGTGGCCCAGCATTGTCCTGTTGACAAGTGACTCATGAGAGCTAACACATGAGGATGCAGGGTGTTCAAGACATACCATTGTGCCATAAGAGTTCCCTCAACCACTACTACTAGCTATGACCTCAAGTCACATCCAATGCCTCCCCACATCATGACACCAGGAGAAACACCACTGTGCCTCTTCAAGACATTACAAGAATGGGAGCTTCCTCAGGTCGTCACCATACTTCCTGATGATGGTCATCTGGGGGCAGTAAAGGGCCACACAACACAACAGTCCTGGCACTCCAAATGCAAATGTATTTTTCGTGGTGCTAACAGCAACCTACAAATGGGACAGTAATTCTTTTAGTCTGACTGCTGCAAGGCTTGCTGCTAGTCTTCAACCAGTGGTGAAGGGACATTGCAGGGACACCAGTACTTGTTCTCAGATGGCAGGCATAGAGGTGATGGGGTCACAATGTACTTGGTGCTCAATACGGGAATCTTCCCTTGTGGCGATCAGATGCAGTAGACCAGAATCTTAACAACAAGTACACCTGCCCTTATGTTCCCATGCAGTCCACCATCTGAATGACTGACAAATCTGGATAGTGCACAATTCAACCGGTCATCCAAATGGAGACCCACAATGAGGCCCTTTCAAACCCTGTCAGGTGCTGATAACACTGACATGAGCATGCACCATCTCAATGTCGTTCACAGTTGTCACTCAATATCTGATGCTGCTCTTGTCCCTTACGTACGCTACCATGCATAGTAACAACAGTAAACACAAACAACACAAATGCATCCTGGTGTCCACTCTATCTGCCACAGAGAAGTGCTACTCTCTTCATCTACATAAACGCCAATGGTATGTATGTGTACAAAGTTAATATAATAGAGGGAAACATTCCACGTGGGAAAAATATATCTAAAAACAAAGATGATGTGACTGACGAGGGCTGTTTGGTTGAATCTGGGAGTGGGGCTGAAGGTGAGGCCTTTGGATAGGACAGAGGCCTCACCTTCAGCCCCACTCCCAGATTCAACCAAACAGCCCTCGTCAGTCACATCATCTTTGTATTTAGATATGTGTACAAAGTTACATTGAAATCCAATCATGCCCTTTTTTTACTGGTCAATGCATTTGCCTTGTCACTTGATCTAGGTGAAACTTTCTGTATATCACATGTGTGTACAGGAGAGTAGAGCATGAGGGGATAGAAGAAATTCTGTAGCCTTATTGCAGCAAATAGCACAGAAAAAAGGGTTCTGCTGTTAAGCAACATCTGTAAAGGGATGTAAGCGTCCATTGCAGAAGAGATTAGTTCCTGGGTATTAGAACACAATTTTTCAGAAACCTGTGTGCTGGTTTTATTCAGGTAACTAACTTTACTGAGGTAAAATATTTCCAATATGGTGCTAGAACAGCTGGTGACTTTTGAGAAGCCAGAACTAGGGCAGCTACCAATGTATTAGGTGTGACAAACATGAAAGTAATGAATGAACAAATATGCTGTTTTTAGGACTCATGGTACCATAATGAATCATGATATGAAAAAATACTAACTTGAGGGACACAGAAATCTGTAAGCTGGTGTATTTTGCTGTTATCTGTTGTCTGAAAGGATAATATTTTGGGAAAATCAAGGGAAAATATTTTTAAGGCTCTCTCTCTCTCTCTCTCTCTCTCTCTCATCTCTCTCTCTCTACACTGTACGCAACTGTTAAGTGCTTGACAGGGGGTAACTCCCACTGTATCACATATTAGGGTCTCTTCTAATTCCCTTTGTGTATGTAGTGTGGAATGAATTACTGTAATTCGTCTAATATAGTCTTTGTGGTTCCTAAGGCTGCATTAGGTAGGAGGCTGTACTATATTTCTAGATTCCTCCTTAATATTGGTTGTTGAAACCAGGCTCTCATGGGACATTTAGCATATTTGTTCAAATGTCTGTAAGCTCAGTTTCACAAACTGTTACATCCAGGTATTTATAAGTACTATGTTTTGTTTATTATTATTATTTCTATTTTTCTCAGACCTTAGGTCTGGTTAAAAATGGAAAGTGACGTGGACCTTCATCAAGCGTGACTTCCTTTTAACTGTACGGTACATGTTACATTGTATTTAGGAACTTTCGGGTTATTGAACACGTATCAATAATTACAGATTTCTGTAGTTGTTTATATAAGTTTGGATGTAGCTGTGTTGCGTTGATGTACTGGTGGATATTGTGTGGTATGACTCCTGTAGTTGATAGTATAATTGGTATAATGTCAACTTTATCCTGATGCCACATGTCCTTGACTTCCTCAGCCAGTTCGATGTATTTTTCAATTTTTTCTCCTGTTTTCTTTTGTATATTTGTTGTATTGGGTATGGATATTTTGATTAGTTGTGTTAATTTCTTCTTTTTATTGGTGAGTATGATGTCAGGTTTGTTATGTGGTGTTGTTTTATCTGTTATAATGGTTCTGTTCCAGTATAATTTGTATTCATCATTCTCCAGTACATTTTGTGGTGCATACTTGTATGTGGGAACGTGTTGTTTCATTAGTTTATGTTTTATGGCAAGTTATTGATGTATTATTTTTGCTACATTGTCATGTCTTCTGGGGTATTCTGTATTTGCTAGTATTGTACATCCACTTGTGATGTGATCTACTGTTTCTATTTGTTGTTTGCAAAGTCTGTATTTATCTGTTATGATATTGGGATCTTTAATAATATGCTTGCTGTAATATCTGGTGTTTATTGTTTGATCCTGTATTGCAATCATGAATCCTTCCGTCTCACTGTATATATTGCCTTTTCTTAGCCACGTGTTGGATGCGTCTTGATCGATGTGTGGCTGTGTTAGATGATACGGGTGCTTGCCATGTAGTGTTTTCTTTTTCCAATTTACTTTCTTAGTATCTGTTGATGTTATGTGATCTAAAGGGTTGTAGAAGTGGTTATGAAATTGTAGTGGTGTAGCCGATGTATTTATATGAGTGATTGCTTTGTGTATTTTGCTAATTTCTGCTCGTTCTAGAAAGAATTTTCTTAAATTGTCTACCTGTCCATAATGTAGGTTTTTTATGTCGATGAATCCCATTCCTCCTTCCTTTCTGCTTAATGTGAATCTTTCTGTTGCTGAATGTATGTGATGTATTCTATATTTGTGGCATTGTGAACGTGTAAGTGTATTGAGTGCTTCTAGGTCTGTGTTACTCCATTTCACTACTCCAAATGAGTAGGTCAATATTGGTATAGCATAAGGTTTTATAGCTTTTGTCTTGTTTCTTGCTGTCAATTCTGTTTTCAGTATTTTTGTTAGTCTTTGTCTATATTAATCTTTTAGTTCTTCTTTAATATTCGTATTATCCATTCCTATTTTTTGTTTGTATCCTAGATATTTATAGGCATCTGTTTTTTCCATCGCTTCTATGGAGTCACTGTGGTTATTCAATATGTAATCTTCTTGTTTAGTGTGTTTTCCCTTGGCTATGTTATTTTTCTTACATTTGTCTGTTCCAAAAGCCATATTTATATCATTGCTGAATACTTCTGTTATCTTTAGTAATTGGTTGAGTTGTTGATTGGTTGCTGCCAGTAGTTTTAGATCATCCATGTATAGCAAATGTGTGATTTTGTGTGGGTATGTTCCAGTAATATTATATCCATAATTTGTATTATTTAGCATGTTGGATAGTGGGTTCAGAGCAAGACAGAACCAGAAAGGACTTAATGAGTCTCCTTGGTATATTCCACACTTAATCTGTATTGGCTGTGATGTGATATTATCTGAATTTGTTTGGATATTAAGTGTGGTTTTCCAGTTTTTCATTACTATGTTTAGGAACTGTATCAATTTAGGATCCACTTTGTATATTTCCAATATCTGTAGTAACCATGAGTGGGGTACACTATCAAAAGCTTTTTGGTAATCAATGTATGCGTAGTGTAGCGACCTTTGTTTAGTTTTAGCTTGATACGACACCTCTGTATCTATTATCAATTGCCCTTTACATCCTTGTGCTCCTTTGTAGCAGCCTTTTTGTTCTTCATTTATAATTTTGTTCTGTGTTGTATGTGTCATTAATTTCTGTGTAATGACTGAAGTTAATATTTTGTAGATTGTTGGTAGGCATGTCATGGGGCGATATTTAGCTGGGCTTGCTGTGTCTGCTTGAGCTTTAGGTTTCAGATGAGTTATTCCATGTGTAAGTGTATCAGGGAATGTGTATGGGTCTGCAATGTAACTGTTAAATAATTTGGTTAGATGTGAATGTGTTGAGGTGAACTTCTTTAGCCAGAAATTTGCTATTTTATCATTTCCAGGGGCTTTCCAATTGTGCGTAGAATTAATTGCTCGGGTGACTTCATGTTGCAAAATTATCACTTCAGGCATTTGTGGTATCATCTTGTATGTGTCTGTTTCTGCTTGTATCCACCGTGCATGCCTGTTATGTTGTACCGGGTTTGACGATATGTTGCTCCAGAAGTGTTCCATGTCTGTTATGCTTGGTGGATTGTCTATTTTAATGTGTGTGTTATCTATTGTTTGGTAAAATCTCTTTTGGTTTGTGTTGAATGTTTGGTTTTGTTTCCTTCTATTTTCACTTTTTCTGTATCTTCTAAGTCGTTTGGCCAATGCTTGTAATTTCTGCTTCTTTTCATCTAATTGCTCTATTGCTTCTTGTTGTGAGATTTTACCTAACCTTTTTCGTCTTTTGTCTGATTTTTCATTTCTTATAAATTGTGTTAGCTATCCGATGTCTTTTCTCAGTTTTTCTATTCTGATCTGTAGCCTGTGTTGCCATGCTGGTTTTGTGGGTTTCTTCTGTGTGTTGGTTGGTTCTGATCTCTGCCTAGTGTGTATATTTAGTGTAGTGAGTGCTCCTACATAAACCAGTAGTTGTAACTCTTTCATAGTTGTATTTTCATTTATTTTCTTGTGTATGATTGTGTTGATAGTTGTTATTGTTGTTTCGACTTGTGGGTTATTTGGTGGTCTATGCAAGAATGGTCTAATGTCTGTATTTGTGTCTTTGTATTCTATATATGTCAGCTGAAATTTCTCTTCTATATCTAACATGTGTGTCACTTCGTGTTCTATTTGTGCTTGTTCTGGTGGCTGTCGTAAGATTTCGTTTTCCTCTGATTGTTTAATTGACACGTTTTGTTCTTTGTTTGTCTTCTCTGGGATGTTTGAGTCCATTACTGTATTTTCTTCTTCTTCTAATTGCACATAATTTTGTTCCAGTATTTGTTGTACTTGTTGTTTGATGTTTTCTAATTCTGACTGGGGTGTCCTGTTATTTTTTATTATTACACGGGTCTGATCAGCTAGTCGTTGTTCTGTTAAAAATTTTAATTCCGGGTATCTGGTAATAAATGTTGTGTATACTTGTGATCTGTATCCAGTTGTGTTGGTTCCAAGGTTTGTTGCTTGGTAATAACAGAACGTGAGCTGTCGATTAACTACATCTGACCATCTCATCCTCTGTCTTTGTTTTCCTTCTAGGGTGGTTGCAGGAAGCATATCCTGCAAAACACCTCTATTTGGATTTAAATCAATTTTCAGTTGGCTAGCAGTGTCATTACCATTGTGGGCGGGCATAGGGTTCAAGTGCTGTCCCCGACCATGACGGCGCTTGTCCGAGGCTTCTTTAGTTCTGTCTTGAACCAAGTAATCACACTAAAAGGGGGGTTAGCCCTATTAGTGGTTTGTTCTTTTTGTCGCCTTTTACGACTGGCAGAACATACATTATTATTATTTCTTTCTTGTCTCAGACATTATGTCTGGTTAAAAATGGAAGGTGACGCGGACCTTGATCAAGTGTAACTTCCTTTTAACTGTACGGTATATGTTACATTGCATTTAGGAACTTTCAGGTAATTGAACAAGTGTCAATAATTACAGATTTCTGTAGTTGTATATACCAGTTTGGATGTAGCTGTATTGCGTTGATGTACTGGTGGATATTGTGTGGTATGACTCCTGTAGTTGATAGTATAATTGGTATAATGTCAACTTTATCCTGATGCCACATGTCCTTGACTTCCTCAGCCAGTTCGATGTATTTTTCAATTTTTTCTCCTGTTTTCTTTTGTATATTTGTTGTATTGGGTATGGATATTTTGATTAGTTGTGTTAATTTCTTCTTTTTATTGGTGAGTATGATGTCAGGTTTGTTATGTGGTGTTGTTTTATCTGTTATAATGGTTCTGTTCCAGTATAATTTGTATTCATCGTTCTCCAGTACATTTTGTGGTGCATACTTGTATGTGGGAACATGTTGTTTTATAAGTTTATGTTGTAAGGCAAGTTGTTGATGTATTATTTTTGCTACATTGTCATGTCTTCTGGGGTATTCTGTATTTGCTAGTATTGTACATCTGCTTGTGATGTGATCTACTGTTTCTATTTGTTGTTTGCAAAGTCTGCATTTATCTGTTGTGGTATTGGGATCTTTAATAATATGCTTGCTGTAATATCTGGTGTTTATTGTTTGATCCTGTATTGCAATCATGAATCCTTCCGTCTCACTGTATATATTGCCTTTTCTTAGCCATGTGTTGGATGCGTCTTGGTCGATGTGTGGCTGTGTTAGATGATACGGGTGCTTACCATGTAGTGTTTTCTTTTTCCAATTTACTTTCTTCGTATCTGTTGATGTTATGTGATCTGAAGGATTGTAAAAGTGGTTATGAAACTGCAGTGGTGTAGCCGATGTATTTATATGAGTGATTGCTTTGTTTATTTTGCTAGTTTCTGCTCGTTCTAGAAAGAATTTTCTTAAATTGTCTACCTGTCCATAATGTAGGTTTTTTATGTCGATAAATCCCCTTCCTCCTTCCTTTCTGCTTAATGTGAATCTTTCTGTTGCTGAATGTATGTGATGTATTCTATATTTGTGGCATTGTGATCGTGTAAGTGTATTGAGTGCTTCTAGGTCTGTGTTACTCCATTTCACTACTCCAAATGAGTAGGTCAATATTGGTATAGCATAAGTATTTATAGCTTTTGTCTTGTTTCTTGCTGTCAATTCTGTTTTCAGTATTTTTGTTAGTCTTTGTCTATATTTTTCTTTTGGTTCTTCTTTAATATTTGTATTATGTATTCCTATTTTTTGTCTGTATCCTAGATATTTATAGGCATCTGTTTTTTCCATCGCTTCTATGCAGTCGCTGTGGTTATGCAATATGTAATCTTCTTGTTTAGTGTGTCTTCCCTTGACTATGTTATTTTTCTTACATTTGTCTGTTCCAAAAGCCATATTTATATCATTGCTGAATACTTCTGTTATCTTTAGTAATTGGTTGAGTTGTTGATTGGTTGCTGCCAGTAGTTTTAGATCATCCATGTATAGCAAATGTGTGATTTTGTGTGGGTGTGTTCCAGTAATATTGTATCCGTAATTTGTATTATTTAGCATGTTGGATAGTGGGTTCAGAGCACGGCAGAACCAGAAAGGACTTAATGAGTCTCCTTGGTATATTCCACACTTAATCTGTATTGGGTGTGATGTGATATTATTTGAATTTGTTTGGATATTAAGTGTGGTTTTCCAATTTTTCATTACTATGTTTAGGAACTGTATCAATTTAGGATCCACTTTGTATATTTCCAATATTTGTAGTAACCATGAGTGGGGTACACTATCAAAAGCTTTTTGGTAATCAATGTATGCATAGTGTAGCGACCTTTGTTTAGTTTTAGCTTGATATGTCACCTCTGCATCTATTATCAGTTGCTCTTTACATCCTCGTGCTCCTTTGCAACAGCCTTTTTGTTCTTCATTTATAATTTTGTTCTGTGTTGTATGTGTCATTAATTTCTGTGTAATGACTGAAGTTAATATTTTGTATATTGTTGGTAGGCATGTCATGGGGCGATATTTAGCTGGGTTTGCTGTGTCTGCTTGATCTTTAGGTTTCAGATAAGTTATTCCATGTGTAAGTGTATCAGGGAATGTGTATGGGTCTGCAATGTAACTGTTAAATAATTTATATCTAAAAAGAAAGATGATGAAACTTACCAAACAAAAGCGCTGGCAGGTCGATAGACACACAAACAAACACAAACATACACACAAAATTCTAGCTTTCGCAACCAATGGTTGCCTCGTCAGGAAAGAGGGAAGGAGAAGGAAAGACAAAAGGATATGGGTTTTAAGGGAGAGGGTAAGGAGTCATTCCAATCCCGGGAGCGGAAAGACTTACCTTAGGGGGAAAAAAGGACAGGTATACACTCGCACACACACACATATCCATCCACACATACACAGACACAAGCAGACATTTGTAAATGTCTGCTTGTGTCTGTGTATGTGTGGATGGATATGTGTGTGTGTGTGTGCGAGTGTATACCTGTCCTTTTTTCCCCCTAAGGTAAGTCTTTCCGCTCCCGGGATTGGAATGACTCCTTACCCTCTCCCTTAAAACCCATATCCTTTTGTCTTTCCTTCTCCTTCCCTCTTTCCTGACGAGGCAACCATTGGTTGCGAAAGCTAGAATTTTGTGTGTATGTTTGTGTTTGTTTGTGTGTCTATCGACCTGCCAGCGCTTTTGTTTGGTAAGTTTCATCATCTTTCTTTTTAGATATATTTTTCCCACGTGGAATGTTTCCCTCTATTATATTCATATTGTTAAATAATTTAGTTAGATGTGAATGTGTTGAGGTGAATTTCTTTAGCCAGAAATTTGCTATTTTATCTTTTCCAGGGGCTTTCCAATTGTGAGTAGAATTAATTGCCTGGGTGACTTCATGTTGCAAAATTATCACTTCAGGCATTTGTGGTATCATCTTGTATGTATCTGTTTCTGCTTGTATCCACCGTGCATGCCTGTTATGTTGTACCGGGTTTGACCATATGTTGCTCCAGAAGTGTTCCATGTCTGTTATGTTTGGTGGATTGTCTATTTTAATGTGTGTGTTATCTATTGTCTGGTAAAATGTCTTTTGATTTGTGTTGAATGTTTGGTTTTGTTTCCTTCTATTTTCACTTTTTTTGTATCTTCTAAGTCGTTTGGCCAATGCTTGTAATTTTTGCTTCTTTTCATCTAATTGCTCTATCGCTTCTTGTTGTGAGATTTTACCTAACCTTTTTCGTTTTTTTTTCTGACATTTCATTTCTTATAAATTGTGTTAGCTGTCCGATGTCTTTTCTCAGTTTTTCTATTCTGATCTGTAGCCTGTGTTGCCATGCTGGTTTTGTGGGTTTCTTCTGTGTGTTGGTTGGTTCTGATCTCTGCCTAGTGTGTATATTTAGTGTAGTGAGAGCTCCTATATAAACCAGTAGTTGTACCTCTTCCATAGTTGTGTTTTCATTTATTTTGTTGTGTATGATTGTGTTGATAGTTTTTATTGTTGTTTCGACTTGTGGGTTGTTTGGCGGTCTATGCAAGAATGGTCTAATGTCTGTATTTGCGTCTTTGTATTCTATATATGTCAGCTGAAATTTTTCTTCTATATCTAACATGCGTGTCACTTCGTGTTCTATTTGTGCTTGTTCTGGTGGCTGTCTTAAGATTTCGTTTTCCTCTGATTGTTTAATTGATGCGTGTTGTTCTTTGTTTGTTTGCTCTGGGATGTTTGAGTCCATTACTGTATTTTCTTCTTCTTCTGATTGCACATTATTTTGTTCCAGTATTTGTTGTACTTGTTGTTTGATGTTTTCTAATTCTGACTGGGGTATCCTGTTATTTTATTATTATTATTATTATTATTATTATTATTATTATTATTTTTATTATTTTGTGAAGTGTGCAATTCCATATTCCAGAACATTAAAGCAAGTACTTATGTTTGCATACTTTGAATTATGACCAAGATCTAACTGGATATTTGTACATTGTTTTCAAGTAGTTCTTCATTGTAGATAATAACATCACTTGCAAAATGTCTGAAATTATTATTGACATTGTTTGTCAGACAAGTAATATACAATAAGAACAATAATGGTCCCAACACACATCCTTGGGGAACACCTGAGGTCAGTTCTAGGAGGTGTGTTTTTTAAGTAAGTACCATTTTGATATTAAAAATAGATGTGCTAAGATATCTCAATAATTTTAATTTTACATGAAAGCCTGTACCTTACTCTAATTTCCCACATAATTTCTGTCAATATTGAGGCGCTTGTCATAATGTTGTACCAGTTTTTGAATACCCCCCTCATACAAGTCTGCCACCTGACTTGTTAACCACTCACCACTGTTTTGACTTTGTCATCGTCTTGAAGATGCTGACCGCCCAGGTGTTTCTTCAAGTGCAGGAACAGATGGTAGTCACTGGGCGCAAGATTGGGGTTGTACGGGAGATGATCTAGAGTTTTCCATTGAAAAGATGTGATGAGATCTTTGGTCTGTTTTACCACATGCAGGCGGGCATTGTCTTGCAGCAAAACAATGCCCTTGGTCAACTCCGATGGACTGTTGCTTTGATTCTGGTGTGACGTAGGCCACCCATGTTTCATCGCCCGTAAAAATTTGGCTTAAGAAATAATCACCGTCGTTGCGGTACCACTCAAGGAAAGTCAATGCACTGTCTAAACATTTGGTTTTGTGTACATCCGTCAACATTTTTGGTACCCAACGTCCACACAATATTTGGTAATTCAAGTGCTCAGTCACAATACCATACAAAACACTATGAGAAAAATTAGGAAAGTCATCCTGCAAGGAGGAAATCGTAAAGCGTCTGTTTTTTCGCACCTTATTGTCCACTTCCTGCACCAAGCTTGCTTTCATTAACGACGGAAGGATGCCCACTCCATTGTTCATCACGCACATTTGTGCGGCCATCTTTAAATGCTCTCACCCACTTTCTTACCATACCTTCACTCATAATGTTTTCTCTGTAAACTGCACCGATCTCATGATGAATATCGATCGCTTTTAGGCCTTTAGCACTAAGAAATCTTATAACAGTCTGCACTTCACAGTTGGCGGGACTCACGATTATCGGAGGCATCTTAAACACTCAGTACACAATGTAAACAAGGAAGAATCAGACTGTAATGGCGTCAGTGTGTAAATTAAGGTACAGGCTTTCAAGTAAAAATAAAATTATTGAGATATCTTAGCGCATCTTTTTTTAATTTCAAAATGGTACTTACTTAAAAAACACACCTCGTACATCTGTCAATAATTCTCCACCCAAGAAAGAGTGCTGTGTTTTTCCCACTGAGAAACCATCAAACCAGTGACAAATTTCATTTGATGCACCATACAACCACACTGTAATTAGTAATCACTGGTAATCTACCAAGGCAAATAGTCTTTGGAATTCAAGAAATGCTGCATCCACCTCATTACTTTGACCCACAGCTTTCAGGATGTAATGAGAGAGGAGTGTGATTTGTATTTTATGTGATGTATAATTATGAAATCCATGATGCTTGACATGGAGGAGGTCATTCTGTTTGAGATACCTTTTTACATTTGAGCTCAGAGTATATTCTGTGATTGTAGAACAAATAGATGTAAATGATTTGGACAGTATTTTTGTGAGTCACTTCTATACCCTTCTTCCTGCAATTTGTGTGGCAAGCTATACGTAGATCAATCAGGTAGAGCTATAACTACTACACTGACTGAACTTAGAAGGAATTGGAGACTGAAAAAGAAAGATGTCACCTTTGCTGAGCTTGCTCTGAATGAGTCTCGTTTTGTGATATTAAATGTTACGTTGTCTGTAGAGTAAATAAAGGCAGAAAATTAATTTTACTGGAAACTCTGGCTATCAATAAATAGCATTCACAGAATCCTGACTTAACTCTTTAATTAACAGATTCAGTTCTACTGTTCACCCTGGCTGAAGTAGTAGCAGCCAGTTGCAATTTTTCTCACCGTAGGACATACACTCAGTGTAAATACCACAACTATTCTCCATTTCTAATGTTCCATTAAATCCTTTCTCCCCTCTGCCCCTTTTTTGTGCCTGTTCATCACATTCTCCAGTAATTTTGTCCATGCAACATAGATGATGCCCATACACAGTGGTGTACTGTTTTTGTCATTATTTTCAAATACTTTTAATCTTTGAGTGCAATGTAATATACGGTTTATTTGTTCATACCTTCCTTGTGTATATATGCTTATTGAGATGCTTATAACAATTTATCAGATTGTTTATAATGGAGAGACTTTAACCAATATCTGTGTAACTAGTGTAGTTCAATTGTTTATGCCAGTCAGTCACTGGGTTTAGGCATTTATACTCATATTTTTACAGTCTAAAACATTTAGTACATCACTACAGAATATTTCTTGTTTTTGTACCCATGTCATATTGAAGCACTGCAATTTGTGTTTATCAGATACACACATAGTCATAAAAATGATCACATATCTTTGGAAATAACAATCTTTGCATAGTTAGAAGCTCTCACTGATATTGTGTGGACTGCCTGTTCAGTCTTAAGTTGTCTGATGATGGCCTGGAAAGCTGAAAGCTCTTTCAGAACAAAAATACATTAAATATTGTTGTGGAACATTAATATTGTGTGTTTCAGTCTTTAATGTGCCTACATTTTCCAAGTACCAACAGAACATTCCATAAATGGTACTTAATCAACTAGCAACTTGGGGAAATTGGATGGTAATAATATGTAATATCTGTACAGTACTTAAAATGAAGGAATGGTATTTAACTGTGTTCAAGGATGGTTCCTTTGCATAAGAAATGACATTTTGTATGTGTAAAATAATGATGTTATATGTATGGGGATAGGAAAGACATATTTGAGACTATGCAGTATTTTGTTAGTTACTTCATGTCATGGTATGAAAAGAGATTGTAAATTAAATTTAAACCCTATTTAAGTAACCAATCTAAAGTAAAAGTCAGCCACATTTCTGTAATTTAGACTATTACCAAAAAAGGAAGATAATATACCTCTCCATATTGCCCGACACCTAGTCTTTCAATTACACGTAGCTGATCAAGTGGAAATGCTGGTAACCCTTGTTGCTCTTCCTCATCTTCAGCTTCTGTAGCAATGGTACCATCATCACACACACTTAAAGAATCTCCACTATAATGCGATGTGATTGGTGGTGGAGGCAGTGGTGGCGGAGAAGTTGGAGGAGGGGGCTGAAAAACAACAACTGATGGTTTACAATTATCTATTAATGAGTTCTGCATCAGCAACTAGAACACTCCTTTTCAAACAACACAAGATTCCAGTTTAGAAAAATTAAACAGTTATGATGATGAATTGTATCAACACATTCATAATAAAAGATTACCACTTTATTACATTTTAAATGTTGCAAGGATATGGCTGTTGTAGAATTGTAACAGAGCAAGATGGGAGTATCCTGCTTGTTCTCATACCACCCTTGACATCAATATTATTGTTTTATTTATTTGATTCTGTTTTGTTACTAGTATCTAAACTAGTTCATCACCATTAATTGCATTTATGGGCCTTTAAGGCCTACAGCAGAATAAAAAAAGGACACAAACCACTGTATAAAAAGAATACAACAAACTGCACATCATAAAAATTTGTAAAGCTACACATTACAAAAAGAAAAAAAAAACACTAGCTAGTCACAATCTCAGTATAGGAGACATTTATCGCAGATGGCAGTCCATCGCTGATGGTCCCCAATCTCCTTTCATTAAAATAACTCGCTAGTTTGTTAATTATTCAAATTAGCAAGTTCACTTTCTTGAGATTTTACTTGTAAACTTTCGGAATCCCCTTTTGTTAATATTACTCTCCCACAAAATAGTACTGCTGCTTTGGTCATTTCCTAATTACACAGCTATTAGTTAAATTTAAGTCACTTTTTAGTGTGTCTTTGTCTCTCTTAATTTTCCTGCTTTATGTCATTATTTAACATGTAATAACTGTGTATTTTCCCATTTTGTGATTCCTGTCTTATGAGCATCTATAAATAGGCATGGTGGTCAAAGCCTCAGTCAGTCAGAGCTTGGGCACTGAACTCATGAATAATCTATGTGTCATTAAATCAGAGTTTACGAATCATAATGTGAACTTACTATATTATTCAGTAATGGTGACTACTATGTTAATTTGCACTTAAACATCATGTGTTTCTTAGTAAAATGTAATGTCATATGGCTTGCTTGGTTGGGAGACCCTGAGGAGCAGGTTCAGTCTTCTAATTGCAAAACTTTTTCCTATCCTTTGAGCACACTGGCAACTTTCCTTCAGGAATCGTGAGACTTGTGTGTTAAGTGTGTCTGCTAAATGACGTAAATAAGTAAAGGGTGTGTATGTATTGTAGAGTTATGCTTGCATTGTATGGTAATGAGAAAAGGAGGAGGGTGAAACCTTCTCCTGGCACACTGCCTACTCCTCTCGAATATCACCAAGGGGCCCATCAAGCTTAATGTCCTAATCTGCTGGACGTGTCACATGTCCTCACATTCCTTGAGGCACTGTGAAGAGGATTGGAATTTAATCCAGGACATTGGCACAAAGTCTAGTGATTGGGACTTTATGCCACCACCCCTCCCCCTTGTCACTGGGAAGACAAAGAGAAAACTGCCAGCCACCACCCCTACTCCTTGTCACTGGGAAGACAAGGAGAAAGCTGCCAACAGCATGTGGCATACCTTTCCATCCAGGTACTGGTGATGTCCGACATTTCTGAACTTCGGTGATCTGATGGGGACTTCAACAAGGCAAGGCTGTTTGCATGTTTCTCAGTTATTCCACACTAGAGTGTTTGAAATGCAAAGCTACTTAGCATATCAGCATTTTGAGAATTAATACATTAATCTGCCACCAGTAAACTTTGTGAATGTTGAAACTTCCTGGCAGATTAAAACTGTGTGCCCGACCGAGACTCGAACTCGAGACCTTTGCCTTTTGCGGGCAAGTGCTCTACCAACTGAGCTACCAAAGCACGACTCATGCCCGGTACTCACAGCTTTACTTCTGCCAGTACCTCGTCTCCTACCTTCCAAACTTTACAGAAGCTCTCCTGAATGTTGTTAATGTCTTTAGCTTACCAATCTGGCCAAATATTGAGACTCCTGCATCTTATACAAAGCTGATCATCAGAAAGGGAATATTATGTGTCAATAAATATGCAGAGATTGAACACTATTTGCAGCAGTGTTGTGTACAATCTTTAACAAATGTTAATTAGGCCTCTTTGTAGTAGGAGGTTGATTCATGATAACAGGTTATGAGTCTACAGGATGTGAAGTTCCAGGTCAGGTGAGTTATCAGACAAACAGCAATATTGTCAAGACGAATGAGATCTTCAGTGAAATGTTTTGTTTAGGAGTCAAATGTTAAGGTATTAAGCACAATGAACTATAATTTTTGCTGTCTATGGAGTATAGTTATGTCTCATATAGCATCAGCAACACCAAAATAACACAAGTCAGCTACATCAGTGTAATGATGCGGTGGAGGACAGCATATGACATCAAAGTACTGTGCTACCAGAGCACAATTTTCATATCTACATCAACTGGTGAGGTTTCAGTTACAGGCTGTGTAAATCAGGACAAGAAATCTATGTCAGAGGGTTCTGAGATTAGGTTTTTCAGTACAGCAACTACAATAACAATTTGTAAATATGCACAATATTATGAAAAGAAAGTTGCTACTCACCATGTAGCAGAGATGCTGTGTTGCAGATAGGCACAACAAAAAGAATGTCACAAATATAGCTTTCGGCCAGTAAAGCCTTCATCAAAATTAGATGACAAACACACACATACACAGTCACTCATGCAGATGCAACTCTCACACACAAGGCTGCAGTCTCAGGCTATATTTGTGGCAGTCATTTTGTTGTGCCTATCTGCGACTCAGTATCTCCGCTATATGGTGAATAGCAACTTTCCTTTTCAAATTTCATCCTGGATTGTCCATTGTTTATAAATAAGCACAATGTGTGAGCAGAGTGATTTGTTAATCTGTACATTATAATCCATAATTAAACTCCGACATCTTCTGAAAGTGAAGGAACCTATTTACCATGAGAAACTTGTTCTTTCTGGTACAGATCATCCCATTCAAGGGACAGTCATCTTTGAGAACAGAAATGTCATATTGCAACTCCACTGAACCACTGTCATTCAGTCCAGAAATTCTCTTTTCATTCTTTAACACATCACATTCTGTTAATCCCATCATGTAGGAGAGCCTTTAGGTATGTGGAACAAGTCAAGTTATATATTAAGGTGCTGAAGCAAGCATTGCTAGCGACTTCTATGATGTGTACCGGTAGCAAACCATGACTAGTACTTACCTACTCAAATTGGCAGTCGTGGTAATTACTTGCAGATAACTGAAAGTATATAAGTTTGGAGAGATGTCAACTCTAGCTAAGTTGAACCTTGATAAATTTGAATATTCGTCTAGTCCCTACAAAAATCACTGATAAATTAAAGAAATACACACAACAAAATTGAAATGATTGTTATGACAGACCACCCACAAACACACTGTAATTTGATATCAGCAGCTAACACTCAGTAATTAAAATTATTTCATTGATTGTTCCCATATGTGTCTTGTAATTCAACTCTTCCCTACACTGCTTTGTTTACTCAACAATGTGCAATATATTGCAGTGCATAAATCAAGTTTGAAAAATTACTTCAAGGAAATACAAATATTTGACTCTTTTAGAGAAGAAGCAGAGTACTGAGGCTGTGAAATGTGTGGTGAAAGGAAAAGGGAGTAACAAAAACTTTTGAGATTCCATCATCCATGCTGTCCAGAATCATGAAGAACAAAGAGTAGTTTGCTGAAAACATACCATATGAAGGGATGAGATGGCAATGAGCTCCCATGTCTTCCTGATCACATACTGACTCTTAAAGAATAAAAATGTCATTGTGGAAAACTGAGGAAAGAAAGAATAATGCTGTTGCATACAGTTAACATCGACAGGTCTCAGAAATGAAACTCTTGCTTAATAGCAAAAGTTGATAAACGTAAATTTTTCAATGGTATGAGACGAGTTCCTGAGTCTTACAGCTCCAACTTCAAGTATACGATATCATTTCCTGTATTGTACTGCTACAATTAAAAAGACATGGATGACAGCAGAATTATATAAAGAGTGACATAAGGGGGAAAAAAGAAAGGAAAAAAAAACAGAAGCAAAAATTCTTGCTTTTCCTGGACAGTTGGGAATTAACAAGGAGCCACCACCTCCAGATAAAATTAAACTTAATTTTTTCCCTTGTCAAATTGTAATTGAAAAATTATAGTTGCTTGATGAAAGAATGATTCAGAAATTTAAAACTTTTTATGCAAAGAAGTTATGAAAACAGTGTCAGGTAGCATCAAAGATGGTCAGATGCCCAACATAATAGTTTTGGTAGTGTTGCTGTCTCTCTCTCTCTCTCTCTCTCTCTCTCTCTCTGTGTGTGTGTGTGTGTGTGTGTGTGTGTGTGTGTGTGGAGTTTATGGGCACTTAATTTTGAGGTTATCAGCACCCTTACACTCATTAAAACAAACAAATGTGGAGAAAATCTCTAATATTGTTGCGCACAGTGAGAAGCAAATCTGTAAAGTGATACTCATACACTCGCTCCCACCTAACTTGAATTGACCACAAGATGCTAAGTGAATGGAGAAAGAAAGAAAGATTAAAATACTAGTAAAATGACAAAAAAAGACACATGGAAATATCACCGACTGACCATTTACAAAAGACATGAATGAGCCAGTCACAGTGTTAACACATTAAGATCATTTCCCTAAAATGTAGGAAAAATGTTGTACAATTCTTAAAATTTAAACTCAACCACATTCATTTGAACATTACTAAAATAGAGGCCAAATGCATCAGTAAATCCGCTGCAGCCCACTGGTTGGAAACTAAAACACAGTCCAATAACGTGTGGCGCATAGCGATCTGTATGCCACAAGCACTACATATTGGGGGATCCTCTCACCGGAGCAAGAAGTATGCATCACAGGCCTGTGGCCTATGCGAAGATGAGGACCTCGCCCCATTGACATGGCTGGAAGGAAGTACACCACGGTCGTGCTGTGGGCTTTACTAGATGAAGCTTATCATCTGTCCTTTGAAGCACCCATCCTTGCACTGATGCAAGACTCTGGATTTCAACAGTGTGGCTATAGCATGAAGGAGGATGATACACTGAAATAAATTGGGTTCAAATGTTGTAGAGAGTGAAGGGCACTGAGAGAATCAGAACAGACAAGAAATTTAACACTAGAAGAACATCTCATCTGCTTCAGTGCCTACAAGATCACATATAATTCTGTGTTGAAGACAGTAAGGTCTTGTCAGATCTTGAGCCCAACATCTGGGGAAACAACAGAGTAACCAACAGAGTCCCCCTTTTTAAACACGTCTGTAAAGACGGCTACATAGTTGTGAGGCTCATATGAAATGTTATATGAGTGCAATCTCTCCTGAACTACCAAATCTAAAATTGCACTGGGCCGACCACAATGACAATTTGGGGTTGGACATGCTCCTCACTGAGTGGCTCCAGCACATGTTGCATGCAGATCCAAAATGGCATTGTTGCTCATGGAGCACTGGAGAAAAGGTATTCCAAAGGCAGATGAGCAAGACTATGGTGTGTGGATGAAGTCAGAAATACAAGGAACTTAAATGGCCGATGTACCATGAGGTGCTCTAAAACAGCTCTGTTTCCCATGAATGATTGGAGAAAAGACATTTCAGAGGCAGATGAGCAACACTATGGTGTGTGGCTGAAGTCAGAGCTGTGAGGAACTGACATGCCTGATGCACCACGAGTAGCTGTCACCGGATGGTGAGTAGTGAAAACACACACACACACACACACACACACACACACGCACACACACACACACACACACACACACACACACACACACACACACACATGCACACTTATTTGCAGAAAACTGAAAATTAATCTTTGCTGCCCACTCCTCTCCTCTAACTTCCATACTGTAAGTTGCAGCTAATGGGTCACTTTTGCAATGCTGCAGAAAGAACAGAAAACAGCCAGCAAAATCACCCACAATTAATTAGCACTGTACAGGAATCCATGCTAACAGTCAAAACACTTCCTGAGTAACACCATTCTCCATTTCAAAATGATCTGACACCACATCACCAACTCAAAACCTAAAAGAGGGATTAGACAGGAAGGACCATATGAAAATGAAGAGCTGGCCACAAAAGCCCCATTGATAGAGTTGCACGAGTCCAAGTACTGTCGTATGCCTTACTGAACTCTAAGAATGTACCAAGACAGTGCTGTTTATGTCTGAAAGCCTGCTGAATAGCCGCCTCTATTAGGGTCAGATTGTTGACAGATGACCGAAATCTCTGGAATCCACATTAACAGTGGCTAAGGAGTTGTCTGGTGTCTAACAACCAGACCAGGTGACAGTTAACCATGCACTCCAGGGTCTTTCCCATATAGCTCTTTAAGGCAATTCTCCAGTAAGTGCTGGGCCATGTACAGTCCTCTTCTGGTTTGAGGAGAGGTATCAGAATTGCCTCTCTCCACAAGTTGGGGAAATAGGCTGTCTGACGTATCAGACTGAAGCATTCAAGGATGATTTTCTTTGACGGCACTGGCAAATGTCTTTGTATTTGTACCTGATTTGGTCATAAAGGGTGCAGTATCATGAGTGTCAAACAATGCCGATTCCAGTTCCCACATGGAGAAAGGGCAGTTGTAGGACTCAGAACTTGTGGATCTGAAGTCTAACTTGCCCCTCTCTGCAGTCACACGGTAGCATCAAAATGCTGTCTTTGCAAAATGCACTGCCATCATCTGGGTGATGTCTCTGGGCTTTGGAGATACCCCTGTTTCAGCACTGCTGCTATTGGTAAAAGGCTGTATTTATTGGAAATCCTCCAGAAGGCTTCCTACACTTTTGTAGAGGGTTAGGTTAGGTTAGTGGTGTTTAACGTCCCGTCGACAACGAGGTCATTAGAGACGGAGCGCAAGCTCGGGTTAGGGAAGGATGGCGAAGGAAATCGGTTGTGCCCTTTCAAAGGAATCATCCCGGCATTTGCCTGAAACGATTTAGGGAAATCACGGAAAACCTAAATCAGGATGGCCGGAGACGGGATTGAACCGTCGTCCTCCCGAATGCTAGGCCAGTGTGCTAACCACTGCGCCACCTCGCTCGGTACACTTTTGTAGAACAAATGGAATCACTGATAGGGTCCAGGAACGCCTGCTATGACCTTTTCTTTCTCTCGAGCCTTGGCTCTCGTGACTCAGAAGGGAATGAGGTTGTCTGCTGTTGGGCAGCATTTAAACCGTCTAAGAGCTGCATACCTGTCCCATGCCCCTGAACAGCATTCATCTGTCCACCAAAGTACAGCTTGCCTTCTAAGATGATCTGGAAACTTTTGGATGGATGAGTCATTGGCATGGTGGAGCACTTGCGTGAAGTGGTCCACCCATTCCTGGACTCTGCCGCAGTGTTCTAAACCAGGCAGCTGGCTGAACAGTCTCCAGTAAGGCCTGTTGATCATTTTGGTGGCTTCTGTTCAAGCCACCCTCCATCCAGTAGGTGAATGCAGAGTGAGAAGTGGTCACTGGATTGAAACTTGTCAATGACTTCCCACTGAGAAGAGTCTGTGAGGGCTGGAGAGCAGAAAGAGAGGTCAGTGGCTGAGACTGACCCTGTCACTGCACAGAAATGACTGGGAGTGCCTGTGTTGAGAATGCACATCTTGTAAGGTGTCATGAGGCTCTCCAAAACCCAACCCCAAGGGCAAGTAGATAATGAACCTCACATTATATGATGGGCATTGAGTCGCTCAGTTGGAGAACTGGTTGAAGGAGTTGTTCTATACGACCAGTTAGAGCCTCTGAGTCAATTGCAACATGTGTAGATAAATACAACAAAGAGACTGTGATCCTGGTGGACATGAACTGCAACTGCAAATGTTTGCAGGTCAGTAACTACGGGAGAACACTAGAGTGGTGCACATTATTGACAAACTAAGTGCCCCCTCCCTTGGCCCTTTCCCCAGTCAGGTCATCCTTGCGACAGAGTGTATGGCCACTTAGGAGAGGGGCAGCAGATGGTTTAAAGTGCATTACATGCAAACACAAGCAGGGAGGGGGGTCTATGCTAGCAGTTTCAGTTCCTCCACATGTGTCGTGAAACCCATTTATGTTCCACTGTAAGTTGGGAGCCATCTATCATGGGGAAAGCACTTTCATCCTGACTTTCTGCCATGCAATGGATGGAGGCTCAGTCTTGGGGCAAGATAATTGCCACAGTCCGACATCAGAGGCCATTGTCTCTAAAGAAGAATTGAGAGAGGCATCAGAAAGGATGACATCAACATCATCAGTCTGTTTACTCCCCAATTCTATCTGTGGTGTAGACATTTGGCCTTTGATTTTTTTTGCTCTGGGTTGGATTCGGAGCCATAACAATGGGGTGGTTGTGACAGCTCTGGGCGGAGCACCAGACCAAACCATTGGAGAGGCTGGGAGTTCCACAATGTCAGTAACTGCAGATTTTTCTGAAGTTCTGGGGGAAGGACAGGCTTTGAATTGACCGCAGCAGCACAAGTGCATGAACAAATGCAGATACTAGTGCTGACACTAGCAACCTCTGTTTGTGTAGCAGCACCAGCTTTTAGCACTGGCTGTTTAACAGCCAAAGCAAAGGAGGTAGGGAACATTGGGGGCAGTGTGGCTTTATACATCCTTCTGGTCTCATTATATGGCATGTGCTTCATAGTAAGAACTTATATCTTCCATTCTTCTAGATACATGCTGCAATCCTGACTCCAGACAGGATGAGCTCCAGAGCAATTCACACACTTCAGTGGAGATGAACAATGGGCACCTTTGTGTGCCATGTAGAGGAAGTTCTGTGGTATTAAATATCAGGATGAAGGCATCAGAATACACAAGTTCCCCGTCCACCCTCTTCATTATATTTTGCACATTGACTATACCTTCTGGAGCCCACTCATCTTTCAGTTCCTCCTTGGGTATGTCCACCAGATCCCTGCATGTTACAATACCTCTATTGTAATTCAAAGTGGTATGCAGCTCAGTTTCAATGGCATATTCTCCAAGACATTGAACTTTTTGTAGGTTCTTAACTTGTTAGGAGCTAGATGTTTCCACCAACAGTGTCCCATTACACAATTGCTTAACTGATTTTAAAATGCCAGCAGTGCCTTCTAACCTTTTTTCAAACGCTGAAAGGCAAAACTTTCTTGAAGCTGGCCCATTTCCTTTTTGCAATTAAAAACACAATCCGATTGCCAGCATGTGTTCTGATACTAGACCCAAAACTTTTAGCCTTTACTTCTCAGTGAGGAGGACTGGCTACCCAATCCCTCTTACTTGATTGGATGTTAACACCTTTTTAGTGGCCCACCCTTTCCACTGGGAGGAGAAGTGGATAATTTCAAAGGTTCCATATCAGTCCCACACATCTCCACATGTCTACGTAAGTCTTATAGAACTGAGGTGCAGCAAGATCCCCAGAAGTTGCCTGCTAATAACTGTTCCATGTCAACAGCCATGCATCTTATCTTATGAGCCTGGAGCACATCTTGAGATTGAAGATTTTTCATAGAGTTTCAGCCTGTTGTTGGGTTGTGAACCATTGAGGACTGAGGCGGGGACAAAGCCTCTCCGTCGTATCTAGGTCCCCGGTTCAATACACAACACACACAATCCTAAGTATATTAGCAACCTTGTCTGCAAGTCACCACATTGAGAGATTTCTATGTGCCAAGCAGATAGTCAAGGGCGATTCTAAAAGTTGGTCAAGGGAGGGGTAGTGGAATATCGCTTAACAAAAGGAAAGTTGGGGTCCTCCACTGACAAACTGGTAAAATTTGGTCTTGCTTAAAGCAGTTTTTGGCAACCGTTTTCGAGTTCAGGGTAAAAAATGTGTATTGATAAATATTTATCAAAAAACAAAGGTGATGTGACTTACCGAACGAAAGCGCTGGCAGGTCGAAAGACACACAAACAAACACAAACATACACACAAAATTCAAGCTTTCGCAACAAACTGTTGCCTCATCAGGAAAGAGGGAAGGAGAGGGAAAGACGAAAGGATGTGGGTTTTAAGGGAGAGGGTAAGGAGTCATTCCAATCCTGGGAGCGGAAAGACTTACCTTAGGGGGAAAAAAGGACGGGTATACACTCGCACACACACACACATATCCATCCACACATATACAGACACAAGCAGACATATTTAAAGACAAAGAGTTAAATATGTCTGCTTGTGTCTGTATATGTGTGGATGGGTATGTGTGTGTGTGCGAGTGTATACCCGTCCTTTTTTCCCCCTAAGGTAAGTCTTTCCGCTCCCGGGATTGGAATGACTCCTTACCCTCTCCCTTAAAACCCACATCCTTTCGTCTTTCCCTCTCCTTCCGTCTTTCCTGATGAGGCAACAGTTTGTTGCAAAAGCTTGAATTTTGTGTGTATGTTTGTGTTTGTTTGTGTGTCTTTCGACCTGCCAGCGCTTTCGTTCGGTAAGTCACATCATCTTTGTTTTTTGATAAATTCTTCCCACGTGGAATGTTTTCCTCTATTATATTAATATCATTGTTAATTATCAAAAAAATGATTGAATCTGTTGGGATAATATATTCACTGGTTTCTGAAGTCATTTTATCCACTGTAATATGATACTCCATTGGGAGGGGGCATAGCCCCCATAACCCATCCCCCCTTGCCACCGCCCCTGCAGACAGTACTGTTTCCTGTGCCTGCTAGATGTTGTTGTGTTTAGGCCAGCGAAACTGGCATGTCAGAAAATTCTCCTGGTGTTGAACAATACTGGGTGTGGTAGTAGAATATCTGTAACTTCTAAAGATGCTTCCCCTTCTCTTTTAAAGAGGTTGATTAAAACACTCTCGCTAAATGTGAAGCTAAATTGAGAAGAATAAGAAGTAGCAGCTAAGTGTGCCTGCTGGGCAGAGTATTACTGTTGTTGATTTGAGAAAAGAGTTTGAGGCAGTAAAGCTAAACCAGAAGCTTGTACATTCAAAGAAATCTGTAGTCTTGTCTGATACTGGTGATTCATCTGAACTTGAAAAAATAAAAAATAAATCTTATGTGACATGAGAACAGAAGTAAGGGGTGACTTTGTGGCTGCTAGTGACAGTGGAAAAGAGTATCCAAGAATTATCCAGAAACTCCCTGCTGATGACAAGAAAGGACCTACAATTAGTTAACTGTATGGTAGTCAGGGACAATCTGGAATGGCCTAATTAAGACAATTTTTTAGACTATGAATAGGAGGCTACAGTCACAAAAATACCGTAACCTCATTCTGAAAAGTTGTCATTGACTTTTTTTATAAAGTTAAATCTTGCAGTTCTTTGCTTTTGATTTTTGTGTTTTGTCCCATAAAATAATTATTTGGGATACTGGTACATAATATTAGCTTTCAGTATATCGAGTAATACCTGTGCTTATGTGACATTATTCCAAAATAGAGCAGTCACCTACTCCCAAAACGCATTAAACATATGTTATTTCTAAAAGTACCAGCTCATTCTTACACGTAATTCTTACATCTAATTGAATATTATCAAATTTTATCCACATTTAAATGGCCAGTATACAACTATAATGTAAAGGAACCCCAAAAAATGAACTAGTCTCACCACAGTTGACAGCGTCCGTTTTGGAGTACAGTTGATTTATAGCTTACTTGTATGACCAAAATATCTGCTAACATCATGAAACAACAGTTACCACATATAAGGAAATTAATATTTTCCTCAATAGCTTACTACACATTTGTAAAACATACCTTACATATTTCAGTAGCAGCATAATATTGCTGTGGTGGTGGAGGAACAGGAGGAGCTTCTGGAAACACTATTCGGTGACTAGGCGGTGGTGTGCGGGTCACGTGTGGTACTGCATAATCTCGTGACACTACATCGGGAACACCTATAAATCAGACTATGTTAAACAAGTTGATCAAGAGAATATCATCATTCCACACTGTCATATACTTTAAAATGTTGAGACTGAGAGGCATGTCAAATTATAATAGGCCTAATGATGCTTACAAACCTACCTGAGAGTACAAAAAACAAAATGTATATTGCTTGGATTATGTCATAGATGCACTCTGTAGAACAGTAAATAATGAGAACTCTCCATATGTATATAAATAGTGCTGTGTCACGTTTTTAAACAACTGTTAGGTCTGAAAAATGAGTTGTTTTGAGAGTATTACTTTATCTCTAATGCTCCATTCTGGCAGAGAATGAAAACTTAGTCTTTCTTTTTTGCATTTCTAGTGATGTAGTTCTCTTTCCTTATCTTTTCTATTAAGCACTATTGGCTCTTCAGAGAACAAAGAATGCCTTCTTCTTACTCAGATCAAGCTAATTTTCTATCTTATACATGACAATATTAACAGAGGAAGGATTTCATTACTATATATTACCCTTCCCTTAATGTCACAAACTATTACTTTCCTAACTATATGGCAAAGCAATTAACAGTCTCAACACCATCAGAAGTGGAACTGGATGATGACTGTAAAGAGAAGAGAGAGGCTAAATATTACAAAAGAATTTCTGGAAGATGAATCCAATGTTTTAGGAGGTCAATGTACGTAGAAGAAAAAGGATAGAGAAACATTGTAAGTTGTTACTTTCATTAACAATGTCTTTCAAAAGCAAAATAATCAGTAGTAAACCTCTTTTCCAGTTTTCAGTATGTATTCCTTGAAACTGGCTCCCCAGCTAATTCCACAAGAAATGAATAAATATAGTAGACTGGTCAATGAATATCCACGTTTCTAGTCTTAAATAGTAGGTGGCAGCAGCACTTGTTTTGTTATTGTCTGCAACTCGCGGCAAATTAGTGTGATTCCAACTTTCATTTGGTTATCAGTTACGGAAGTGATTTAATTTTTGTTAAGTAGTTTTTGTTATCGCTTCGTTTGTCTAGATTAAGATTTAAAACAGAGAGATGTCAATTTCTCCATATAAGCACGAAATAAATATTGTATTTAACCATGGGGTAACGTTGGCCCAGGTTTTTAGGTTACTTTGGCCCAAAAGATGTTAGGCTTACAGGTTGTTTATTCTGTTATATACCAGTAATTATTGTAAAGATTCATTACTCTTTTGAACAGAATTCTTCCCAATAAGGCTGAAAAATCTTTTTCTTCTTATCTTACAGACAATGCCACGAATACACAAGTAGAAATTTGGTTGTAGATCATACACTAATTACTCACTGGAGAAGTTGGAAGAATGTTTAGAAGTAATTCGTGCACATCAAATGACTCAACGTGAAGCAGAACAAAGGTTTAGGATACCCAGGTCAACCATATAAAACAAGCTTGCTGGCAAGCAATCAAAAGTGTAGGTCGATCTCGACTGTTTACAGATGAGGAAGAACTTTCCTTTCAACAACATAAAGTTGTGCGATTCTGGATTTCCAATTGATGAACTGGACTTTCGTATGGCTGTCAAAAGTTATTTAGATAAAAAGGGTGACAATACTCCTGTGTTCAAGAATAGTTTGCCTGGTTATCAGTGGACAAAATACTTTTTGAAACGCCACAAAGAACTCTCTGTTAGAATAAGCTCAAACATCAAAAAGCTCAAAGTGAAGCAGTGAAAGATGTTCCACCGTCCAGAATCTGGAATTATGATGAAACGAACCTCTGTGATGACCCAGGAAGTAAGAAGGCAATTTGCAAACGAGGTGCAAAATATGTAGAAAACATTTGTAACTTTAGTAAGAGCTCAACTTCTACAATGTTCTGTGTCAATGCTGAGGGCAGGTACTTGCCCACCTTATGTAGTGTATAAAGCTGAGCACATTTGGTCCACATAGACAGAAAATGTACCTTAGCACACTCGATATAACAGAACCAAAAGTGGCTGGTTTGATGGAGTGACATTTGAAGAATGGTTTTTATCTCACTTTCTCCCTGCAGTGAAGCATGAAGAACAATCAGTTGTACTCATTGGTGATAATCTATTGTCCCATATTAACCAACAATTGCTTCAGGTGTATGACGAAAATGCCATTAGGTTTGTGTGTTTACCACCTAACACCATTCATCTCACACAACCATGGGATGTTGCTGTTTTTGCTCTGATGAAGAAACTATGGAGGGGGATCTTGGGAAGTGGAAAGAGTCCAAGTCCAGCTCCAAGTTTACTACAGTGGCTAAAGGCATGTTTCCTGTGCTCCTGTATGACCTAATGGGTGGCTTAAAACTGAACATATCCAAAGTGTGGAATTTTTCCATTAAATAGGGAAAAGCTTACAGAATGCTTGCCAATGAATAAAAATCAAGTTGACATGGTAGGAGAGGCATTCCTAGAACAGTTAGAGAGAAAAAGAAGTGAATATTTAACTTCTTCAACTGATGCTAAGAAAAGAAGAAAGAAGCTAGATATGCCTGCTGGGAAAAGCATACCGGTTAACGATCTGAAATTGCTTGCTGCCGAGATACCTGCCTCTTCTCCATTTTCCCAGAAAAATAAGGAAAGACAGAAGAGAATCAGACTGTCAAGTTGCTCAGGTGATGATGATGCTGATGATGTATCACTGGAAGAATCAAGTGAAAAAAGTGAAACATTTTCAAATGGCTCTGAGCACTATGGGACTTAAATTCTAAGGTCATCAGTCCCCTAGAACTTAGAACTACTTAAACCTAACTAACCTAAGGACATCACACACATCCATGCCCGAGGCAGGATTCGAACCTGCAACCGTAGCGGTCACGCAGTTCCAGACTGTAGCGCCTAGAACCGCACGGCCACCCCAGCCGGCTGAAACATTTTCAGTGCCTGAGGAGTGTTCATCAAACTGTAATGACGATTATGTTGAAAATGACTTTGTAACTGTTTCAATGAGGAGAAGATCCAGGACAAATAAGACAGAGTAACGAGATGGGCTGTGTTGTTGAATGCATGGAGAAGAGACTTAAGTGTTGGAGGGGCCTGAAAGACCAGATTCAATGTTATATTCTTGGAAAGACGTGTTATTCAAAATAAAAGGACCCAAAAATGTATCTAAAAGAAACCAATTTTCAGTTCCTGAATTGGACAACTTTATTTAGTAATATTTAAACTGTCCTCAGCTTTTGCAATAAATAATAAAATAAAAATAAACTAATCGGTATTTCCTTTTTCATTATCTCTCTTTAAATGTTAGTTATCTAACACAATTTTGGTATTTCAATGACTTACTGAAGTTTAGTAACATTCTATAATTATTATGATCCTTTTTGGTTGGTTGTACATTGGCTCATTGCATTTTTTTGTTTTTTGTAGACAAATTTGAACATTCAGGACAAAGTTACCCCAAGTAAAGGTAACATTGACATAGTTTTTTTTTTTTAAATATTATGGTCATAAACAGTTTCTAAAATTTGCTAACACTAGACTGATTTTGTCACACATGGAATATAGATGCTTTAAAAAATATTGTATTACAGTTTACCAGTACTCTATCAGCTACCAAGAGCTTAGCATGTCAAATATTGTGGAAAAGTGGGCCAATGTCACCCCTGCTGAAGGTACGCTTCTGGCTAGTTAGACTGACACTTGACAAGTTTCAACTTGTCTGCGCCTGGAGCCATGCATTTGCTGGTGTTTTCCGGCAGTCTACTATTGATCAGTGCACTGGGGCGTGTCAAAAGTCTCAGACTGTCGTCAATTCGTGCTTGTGTTGAAAGTTTTAGCGTGTTTCTTGTTCGTACTGCGTGGTTCCATGCCATTTCCATCTATTGGAACTCCTTGGAAATACAGCACGTACAGTGTTGCTCTAAGTGCGACGTAGCCCTGTCGAAACCGACAATGAGAGTGCGGCGCCATGGGCCAAACCAGCGTTGCCAACCCCAGAAGATAAAATTATGGCTTTTGTATTTAAAATTACCGTTTTTTTAAATCTAAAATTACCGTTTTTATCTAAAATTATCGTATACTGATAATCTTAAAAAACAAAAACAATAATGCTGATAATATGACGTACACAATATTTGCTTTCAATCGCGAATGGCAAAAGTCTTCTCATCTTTTAAAATTTTTAGCCATAAAACCTCCTAATTGCGAACCAAAATGTCTCTAATCGCGATGCTAAGTACTAGAAATACGTTCAGAACCAGATAAACTCGGAAGCGTCCAAAGCATCACAGGAAAATTCGCTAACCCCGATCGAAAAGTGGCACTGTGCACGTAATATAATTAAAAAATAATAATATAATTAAACTCACCCTAATAAGCATCGTTGTCGAACTCCACATCGGCAAAATCGGCGTCACTATCCCGATAATATTCCTTCTTCTCAGCATAAATGTTCGACGTGTTCATTGATGCAATCATTGCACTGGTTGGTTCGAACTGTACACAATTCTTCACACGCTGGGAAGTGAGCATTACTGCGCTGACTGTACCCGAATGTAACTTATTTCTCAATGGTGTCTTCACTAGATTCATTTTTGAAAAGACCCGCTCACAATCAGCAGTAGAATGTGGTAAAACTAATATATCTAGCACAAAGATTCCTATTTGGAGGAACTCTTGGTTACCATGAAGGTCCCCAGCGTTCTTTATGAACACCCAAAATTCGTCCACCTCTTTAGACCGTAGATTTTCGGGAAATTCTGCATGTGGCAATGTTCTCCACTGATCATCAATCATTTGCATAAGCCTTTTGTCTTTTGGAGAAATCCTCTGAACCGACTTTGTAAGTGGAACGAGCGTTGACGGCCTTGCAGCACTTTCTGACAATGCTATTTCCGGTGTTAACCAACTCAACATTTTTAGAACAGAATTACTGAAATCACACCGCTTTTTTATCTCGCAACAAGATACTATAAGAAACTGTTGCACTCTGTAGAAATCAGTCACTTTAGATTTTTGTGAGATGTTTTCAGATTGGCTCATGAAATTCATCACACCTACACCTAAATACATTTGCGTATAAGGCACAAGTTGGGCTGGGTTTGCTGGATCTATGTCTGTCAAATCAGTTTTATTGATATAATCAGGAGACATATAGCAGAAAAGGATTTCTTTGTACGTTTTGCACATTCTATCATGCAAAGAGCAAATTACTAATTTCTCGCTTTGAAAATATTGATTCAGAGACACAAATTTCGGTAGAATCCACTCGAGAAATATAAAAAAATACACGTACAAAGTTGTCCCTGAATGCCTTTGCTAACTGTTCAGCTGCATAAAGACTTTCTTCTTCCCACTTGCAAGTGAAAAATAATTGCAATGCATTCCATTGTTCTAGAATACGTGAAACAACAGTTAACAAAGATAACCATCTTGTTTGAGACGGATGCAGTATCTTGTGAGGTTCGACATTACAAAACTGTTGGAATTCCACAAACTGGTCTATTCTTTTTGAATTATGCTTAAAGAATGAATATGTATCCCTTGCTGTGCTTCACATAGTCTTGGTAATTGTTTGCAAGCCTCACTTGCACGTAGGTGCAATGAATGACATATAGGTAATAAAATTAAAACCCCTGTTTTTACCTGATGTCAAGTAAGGCGGATTTTTTTCTGCAAGAACGCAAAGTAAACGGGCTTTGTTATTAAACATTTAAAAACTTTGAGTTTTCAATCTTACTTTGGCGCCTTTTTAACACGTAAACACATTTTTTTTTCAGTCAAAAACATGCAGGCTTATTCACAACCATATGAATAACATTCTACGTACCCTACGCGCGTTTTACGATTTTATTTCGCGATACTGACGCAATTCGGGGTGTTTCACGCTTGAAAACAAGGGGACTTCGGTTTATTCGCACCGGCGGCCGTCCCGATCATTTCGGAAAACGGGAGTATTTATTTAGTCCTTCAAATCCTATATGTATAGAATATATACAAGGATATTGGACATGGTTAGGTATTTACAAGATAAAATACAGTTTGTATTGCAATCCTAAGGACTAGATATTGAAGTAATTTAGCACAGATTCATAAATACAACAAACATTATAGGCAACATACAAATTAGAATATTAATAATGCATCTTTATTTTTGTTGTTTGGCTTTTATATATTCTGTCAGACTGTAAAAGCAATGATCAATTAAATATGCCTTTACTTCAGCCTTAAAACCACAGAGTTTACCTATTGATTTAATATGTTTAGGTAGATTATTGAAAATCTTTATCCAAGTATGTAGTGTGCCTTTTTGGCACAATGATGTTCTCACCCGTTTCACATGAAGGTCAGATTTTTGCCTTGTATTGTGTGCATGTATATCTTCATTTTTTAATAAGATATCTGGGTGTCTATTGATATATTGCTTGATGAAAACTGATGTTTCATAGATAAAAATGCAAGGAAGAGGAAGAACTGACAGTTTTTTGAATATGGGCCTGCACGATTTCATATTGTTTACCTCTTCAATAATTCTTAGTATTCTCTTTTGCATCATGAAAAGTTTAATATTTGTTGTTGTATTGCCCCAGAAGATTATGCCATATTTAATTACAGAATGCACATAGGAGTAGTATACATTTAACAGGCTGGCTTTGCTGCAACAAGTTTTTAAGATCCGTATCATGTAACAGGTTTTGCTTAGTTTTCTTTGCAAATATTCAATATGTACCGCCCATTTTGTGTTGTTCTGGAGCCAGAGTCCCAGAAATTTAGTGCTGTCAACACTTTCAAGAACTCTGTCCCTAAGTTCTATTTCTATGTTTGGGTGGTGTCTTCCTTTTACATTATAGAAATTCAGTGCTACTGTCTTTTCTTTGTTTATAATTAGCTTGTTGTAGCTGAACCACTGTTCTACACTGTTCATTGTTTGGATAGCGGAGTCTTTAAGTTTTTCTTCTGTTTTACCACTACTAAGGAAGCTTGTATCATCTGTAAATTGGAGGGTAGTTTGGCAATACTTGTTGTACATAAGATCATTGACATAGAGGAGAAACAGAATGGGTCCCAATTCTGATCCTTGAGGGACACCATATTTCACATTTTCATATCCTGAATAGTAGTAGCTGATTTTGTTATGGTCAGTATATTGCACTTCAACCACCTGTTTGCGACCACATAGGTATGTCTTGAGCCACTCATTGGATATACCTCTAATTCCTAACTGGTCAAGCTTCTGCAGTAGGGCACTATGGTCAATGACGTCAAAAGCTTTAGATAAATCAAGACATATGCCTGTCACAAACTCACCTGCATCCAGTTTAGTATAGATTTCATTAAGAAATTCAAATATTGCACTTTCAGTTGAATAGCCTTTCCTGAAGCCATGCTGTGAAGGAGAGAGAATCTTATTTTTATTTAGGAAATCAGACAATCTCTTATAAAAAACTTTTTCTAAAATTTTAGAAAATACAGGCAGTAGGGCTATTGGTCTATAATTTGAAACACATTCTGGATTTCCTTTTTTGAACAGTGGTTTCAGCTTTGCTGTTTTTAAGCATGAAGGGAAGGTTCCTGATGCCAGTGAGCTGTTGCACAAATGTGTCAAGGGTTCAGCTAAGGCAAGACAGCATTTTTTAATAATTGCATCTGGTATTCCATCAATTCCACATGAGTAGCCTGTTTTCAAGGTTTTTATAACTGATAAAATTTCTTCAGAATTTGTGGGTGAAAGGAACAAAGATGTAGACACATTTCTCACACTATTGCATGTTGGAGGTGATATTTTGTTGTGTTCTTCCAGTCCACTCACCAACTCTTCACTTACGTTTGCAAAATATTTGTTGAAAGTCCCTGCAATTTCTGTTGGGCAAGAAATCATTTGTCCTTCATAACATAAGTTCACATTTTTATATTGTTTACTTTCACTTGTTTGATTTTTTATAACTTCCCATATAGCTTTAGACTTGTTTTTTGAGTTTTCAATGTATTTGTCATTTGCCATTGTTTTAGCTTTCCTTACAACATTTTTGTGGATCCTCTTGTAATTCTTCAGGTACAAATAAAATTCATGAGGCATGTTCTGTGTCTTTGCTATATCGTGTAATCTTCTTTTCTCTGCACAAGATATTCTAATACCTATTGTAAGCCATTTGTTCTTCTTGAAGTTAGGTTGACATTTTTGCTTTTTTAATGGAAATGCAGCTTCAAAGTATGACATGAAGATTTCCATGAATTTATCAAACTTTTTGTTAATATTTTCACAGGTATACACTTCATACCAAGTTTCTTCACTTAGTCTCTGTACAAAAAGGTTTATTTGTTTGTTAGTGAATTTCCTTGCTTCTTTTACAAGTTCCTCTTTCTCAGTTGTTTCACTTGGGGTGTGCAAAGCAATAAACTGTGCATAGTGATAACTGAAGCCAGTATTAAGATTTCCGGCACATAAATTGTGATTTACATTTGTGTTTATTAATATCTGATCAATTGTTGAGCTAGTTGTTGGTGTAACTCTTGTAGGAGAGTCTACGGTGGCTTTTATGTTATATGTTTCCAGTAGGGTCATCAAGATTTGCTGGTCTTTTGAGATTTCTTGAAAATCAATATTAAAATCTCCACATATGATCACTGTTTTGTTGAAGTTTTTTATAGTATTTAAAGCTGCTTCTAGTTGGTGACAGAAATCATTTAAGTTCCCATCAGGGCTCCTATATACACAGATGATTATTAATTTTAATGCAGAGAGTTCAACTTCGGATACTTCAAAAATTTTCTCTTCAGCTAACAGTTCAATGCATTTTATGTTACAATAATCAATGCCACTTTTAACAAATATACATGACCCTCCATGACTGGATGTAATTCTAGAAAATGATGAAGAAAGATTGAAGTCTGCACGTTTTGTGACTGACATTGCATCTTTAGGCAGCCAGTGTTCGGTTATACACACTACAGAAACGTTTTTTAGCTCATCAGTACACAAAATTTCAACTTCACTTAATTTGTTTAGCAATGATTGGACATTTTGATGAATCAGCATGAAATTAAAGGGTTTGTTAGGCTTTGGCATATTGTTAGACTTTGGCATATTTAATTGATCACTTACCTTTACCCTGTCAATAAAAAATCATTCAGGTGTGCTGGAAGTACTGCTTTTCTTTTCCCGACTGCACCTATTCTTCTATTATCATCTGCAGCAGCATTTTCTTCTGTGTCTGGTTCCCCTGGTAGTTGTTCAGCTGCTGCAACTGCTGTTGATAATATTGCTGCTGGTGTTTGAGCTGGGTCTGCAATTGGTAGAGCTGTTACTGCATTCATTGTGCTTGAATATTGGAGGCACCTAGTTCCTTCTTTTGTTGTTGATGTTGGTGAGTGAGGTCTTGCTGGCGTTGTTTCCTTCGAATATTTGGGGGGCCAATCCAGGCTGATTTTACTTTTGAGTGTTTGATGCCTCTTGGTGATAATTTCTTCAATTTTTCCGACGAGCAGTTTTTTCCCCATGTTGTTAACGTGCAATCCATGTAATGTGTGGAATCTGCGCCCAATATTATTAACATTTACGAGTTCTACATTTCTGAAATGTTTGCAAAGTAATGAAATTTGTTGGTTGGCATTGATTATTTCTTTATTTACGCATGACCAAGACGGTAAGTCATGCCGATGTGGAATGTTCAGCACTAAAACATTTGTGTGTGTCAACTGTCCTAAGCACCTTTTTAGTTCTTGTTTTGCTTTGTGGGTTTCGTTTTTATATATGTCATTTGACCCACTAATTAGCACAACAAAGTCTTCAGAGGATAAGTCAGCAACGTCTGTGGATCGTACATGATTGCAAACTTCCGACATAGAAGCACCAGGCTTTATGTAAGCGATTGTTTGTAAACTGGACTGACCGTTCAGAAGGCGAGCAAATCCACGACCATGACTGTCTGCCATCAAAACTACTTTTCTTCGTTTAGGTTTCTCTGCCTGTTTAGAAGGTCCACTGTTGTTATGGCCAAACAATTTAGTACCAGCGCTGGACATATACTTCATATTTGGGTCACGTAAGTGTTCAGGTCTTTCAGTTTCATTTCCTTTCATAGCAGTAGCTGAGTTGTTAGGAATTCTTTTGGATGTATCACTCCGCGTATTTTTAGTTTCATATTCAGCTTGGAAGTTAGTTTTATCACATGCACAATGTTTCTTACCTTGCACGGTTGATTGCACACTGAACCTGCTTGTAAACGCGGTATTAGGGTCATACAATAACCTTTGTTGAGAATGAGGCACTTTGTTTTCTCACTTTGCCTGGAATTTCGTGGTTACTGTGAGGCAAGTTTGATGTAGGTTCACACTTTCTGGTCGTAAGTTTTTTTAGTTCGCTCATCAGAGTATTAATGGTTAATTGCAGACTACTTAAACGATCATTTAACTTTCTGATTTCATCACTACAATTCGTGCACACGCTGTTTTTATCGGTGTAATTTTCACTTTTTCCCGCATGAACACTATGCATATCAACACTAGCCGCCATCTTGCCTAACTGTAGTAACAATAAGAAATCCCTTAAATAATAAAGAAACAAAGCAAATAAAAATGAGCAGAAATTTCAAAATGCCACCAAAGAAAGCAGTATAGAGATATACTGATAACACAAAGATACAATTGAGAAAAGGATAGGGTGGATGACCACAGAGGTATGTACAGAAATTAAGTGATTCTCATGCTTGAGACATTATTATAACAAAGTAATTGGCACTTCTGATTCAGTTACTACTTATCACTTGACTCTATGTGCTTTCATTTCATGTGTACAGGCTACAGAAACAGAATAAATCTCCTGTCATTGACAAGGACAAATGTGCAAACGAAAACGTTTCTTTATTACGTCATGGATAACAGAGGAAGTGAATGGTTGCTCAGTATTAGAAACATGATAATTGTGAAACACTTACACTGTTGTTTGTAGTCTCATGTTATTCGGCAAAATGCCAAATGATGTAAAACCTGCATAGCTTTTCTACAGGGCAACTGTTTTGTCATCTTCAGGTGCTGATGTGACTGTAGAGAGCTACTGCAGAGACCCATAGCTTCAAACCTTCCAGCAATCAGAGAAAGGGAGTTGATAACATCATTGCGAAAAAACTTAATTTCCAGGGTACACTGCCAGAGAAGAAATATGGAACTTGCACTGTGTGGTGAGGTAAGCCATCGTACAAGCTGCAAAGTCAGACACGGATTTGGGCTAGTTGTTACTGACTAGCCTGACTATTCTGGCTTTGAGGAACCACTTGCATAGACATGTTAAGCAGTACAGGATTTAGGTTAGCATCTAACTTCTGTAGAGCATAAATGGCAAATGGAGGAGTTGTTTCAACCATCAGTAATTGTCAAATTAAAGAATACAGAAACTCATTAATTTGCCTACAGTAACATATGACAGCATGTGTGACACAAGCAGAATTTTGTAACAAATACTTTTTTGAAGTAAGTGTATACTGAGCATCTGCAAGAAATTTTAATATATTCATGAATCACATTGAAGCTCTATTAGCTTATTTAACAATTAAAAAAAAAAAACAAATTGCGGTTGCTTGTGCTTTTAATGTAATTTTCTTAAAATCTCTGCCAGTAAGAATTGATTATAATCAGCATCATAATCATTCAACATGAATTCTACTGCAAACTTCCAAACTAGGGTAGGAATTGCTCAAAAACAGCCATTAATTTTTTTATACTAAAATGTCACATGAAGAAAATTATATTACATCCCAATAATAAGTGGCTTCTTAGACCATGACATGCATTTCTTTGTTAAATGTTAATACCTATCAGGATACAAAATTTACCAAATCTGAGTTCATGAGGGCAGTCTGTAAGCAAAAAAATTGAGGAAAAGCTATGACGTTGATGCTACAGCTCATTACAAGACGTATTGATAAATATTGAAGCTAATAAAACAGACATCAAAACAAATGGAATACAAGGAAAAATCATCACATCAGGTAACAAAAAAAAAAAGAGAACATTGTATTTAGTGAAAGAGGAGACTGGCAGAACCAGGAAGAGCAGACAACAATAAGAGTAAATGTTACATTTGTATCAGGTTTGTGCAGTGTTGCAAATTTTTTTAAAAAGCATTTCATAACCGCTGTTGAAAACATGGAATTGTCAGGTTCAGTAGATGCTGCCTTAGAATATCTTGGAGCTGTTCTTATTAATACCAGTAGTTTCAGTCATACGAACATGATGCTTGTTGTAAGAGTAGAAGTAATAACAACAATAAATTCTGCAAAATAAAAGAATCTAATGATTACATTAAAATACCAAAAAAGTCAATTAAAAGGGTATTCTCCAGAATTTAGTAACATATTAAGTTATTTGTGTAACAAATTATTTATCAGTGAAACATTTCCCGATTAGCTGAAGTATGCTGATGTTAAATCTCCATATAAGAAAGAAGGTAAAGAAACATAATTAATTTCCATTGAATTAAATTTTTTCCAGTGTCACGAAAATCTTAGAAGTGATGGCAAGTGGCTTCTTCCTCATCAAACTACAGGGTTCTGATATTGAGAAGGCTATTTACACATACAATGGGAATGTATTTAACTCATTAGACAAAAAATTACTGGCAACTGGTATATTCTATGATCTATAAAAGGCATTTGTGTACATCACAATATCCTTTCAAGTAAATTAGAATATTGTGGTGTAACAACATATTCCATGAAATGGTTCAAATCACATCTTTTGGCTGACAGTATGAAACAAAGGGTGTCAGTAGGAAAGAGTCCAAAATTAAGCTACCAGTCATGATCCAACTGAGAGCTAACTACATGTGGTACCCCACAAAGTTCCATCGCGTGCTTGTCACTTTTCTTATGCACATTAACAACCTTCATCAGTTATAGTATCAGATGCCAAATTTGATTTGATTGCAGATGACATGAACATTGCAACAAATAGTGAATGAAATATAGTTCTAGGAAGTTTGGTTTAAGAAATTATCAAGGCTATTAAAAATTGTTCCTAGCTACTTCTTTCTCATCAACTTTGAAAATAGGCACTATAAACAGTTCAGGCTTTCACGGTATTCCCCTCCACCCAGTATTGTCTATAATGTGATGACACACACATATAAGAGGTTGACAGCATTAAATTCTTTGAATTAAAACTTGGTAATAAAATCAGACGGGATGAGTGTATCACAGAATCACTGAAGTGTTAACAAATCTTTATTTGCAAAGTGGATGTTGTCAAACAAGCATGCTTTGCTTACTTTCATTCCATAATGTCATATGGGATCAATTTCTGGGGTAAGTCATGAAGCCAAGAAAAAGTTTTCCAAGTCCAGAAGGACTTAATACACATTATTTGTGGTGTGAACATATGAATGTCTTACAGATAGTTCAAGGAACTGAGAAAACTAACTACTGCTTCCCAATATATCTATTCATTAATTAAATTTGCCATAAATAACAAAGCTCTTTTTCAAACCACCAAGGTAGTTCACAGAATCAATACTAGAAATAAGAATCTTCACAAAGATATGCAGTCACTTACTTCGGTACAGAAAGGTGTTCATTATTCAGAAACAAACATTTCAAATGACTTGTCCAGCAGCCATACGTAATTTAACTACCAGTGACGCTCAGTTTAGGAAAAGCGTAGGGGATTTACTGGTGGCTAACTACCCCTACACCACTGACGAATTTCTAAATGGAACCAACTATATGTAGATATTTTTAGTAATATCGAAGAATGTAAGTGCTATGTAAAATCTGACTTCTGTAAAATCTTCAGGATGTAATGTGATCAGTGTTAATAACCGTTGTAAATAACAGCAGAAGAATTAACATAAGCACTTCAGTGCGTTGTAAATTCCATGTTTTATGACAAGTTTTGTTATTCCCCCTTAAACTAAAATATCTTTAAGGTTCTTTGATTTATTGCACATCCACAAGGATCACTTCACTTCATATCTGTAGGAGGGACTTTCTTCTTTTTGTGTAAATGTATATGTGTGTTCTTGTTTTATGGAATGTTCTATGTCCTTGCTGATGGAGTTGTTATGAGAAGCTGTTAGCTACTCAGAGCAGAAGATCTTTTTATTAAAAACTTAAAGGAGAAGCCATTGAAATCAGTAGCTCTGTAACACACTTACTTTTGGAGACAAATAGATAATACCTTTGTTTTGTGGTGAAGTGAAGTTGCAACACTGTATTTGCTTTTTAACATCAAAACCCTTTCCACCCTCAATAGGTGTTTCGCTAGGGAAGCAGAGAAAAACTGAATGTCTTTCTAGAATGTACCAGTTCATAAACATAAAAATGACTTTTTCAGTTGTCAGTTGTACTACAAAGCAACAAAAGCAATCTGTAGCATATTTTTTTGAGCTTCCATCACCCATCACAATGCACCAGATTTGCTGTGTATTTTGACATGCACACTGTGCAATTTGATGTGCAAATTTCAATTTGAGTGAATCTCTTGTTTCATGGAGGCAGTTTCTCTTTCAAAATTGGTAAAGATTTCAAAATGCACTGAATCAAAGGTGTCTTCAATAGTTTGGTTTGATTATTGATATAGCTGAGTTCCATAAAAGACAATATTGACATATGAAGGCTAAAAGTGTATGAGATTCCTTGTTAATGTGAAAAATCGAACATCAGCCAGAGCTGTTAAATGGTTAAATGCAGATGCAATGAACACTGATGTCAAACAAAACTAGGTTCACTAAAAAAATGCTGTTATAGATTACCTTTTTAAATGTGCAGGAAATATAAAGGCACCAAGATCCTCAATCTACAGAGTCTTTGCCATTAAAGAATCAGTCAAAATGCATATAGCAAACAAACAAATCACTAAATGTGCAGATTCTTTGAAGAGTGGGCAACAGTTCTGAATTTGCCAGGTCTTCAACCACCAAATAAGAATGAATTCAGTGTGAACGTACTGAAGAGAGCTTATATATATGACTGGCAGGAAAGGTGCTTGTAAATGGTCTGGGCACATGTTTCTGAATTAATAGCTTTGAGGCTAGCTTCTTGCACTACACTAGCAAAGGGTTGGTTGTTTGTTTCTCTTGCATGGGAATGTACTTGCAAATCACTTTAATGTGGCTCTGTGTAACTCATCTTTCATGTGCAGGTGAATGGATTGATTGCCTTATTTCAATTGGTATTTGCTGTGTTCCATCCTGGAATTTGCTATACCAATGCGTTCCAAGTTAATTCATTCAGCTGATAGGTTGAGAAAAATTTGCAGATTCCAAAATGTACTAGTTTTTTACAACAATGCTAACAAGCAAATATCTGCTACTGATTTAACTGTGTACTACACCCAGTTATCAATAAGGAATATTTCCTCTGACTGCACTGGAAATTGTAAATACCAGAGTGTATTTGGAACATAACGTGGGATTATCAGAAGCATAAGCACAAATTCTGTAAAGATGTTGTTTATTAATTAATGATTTTTCCAGACAGCATTTTGATGAACTTCAAAGAAGAGTTTATGGAGGCTGAATATTCAGAGGAAGGTGAAATCATGAACAGAGGAGGAAAAGAAGATGCAGTAAAATTACAAAAAAGTGGACATGCTGACTATGAAATGTTTAAAAACTATCTTCACAATAAAGTACTGTATGAGAATCATCATGTTAAAACATGGCTGTCTTATTTCAGTCAACATTGCTCTTGAACAGCTAAGATCAACAGGTGAAAAAGCAATTGAACAAGAACTCTGCACACACTTGGCCATATTATGTGAGCAGAGAAATTAGTGGGAGTAGGATGACTTCAAACTGGTATAAAATGTTTCTGTCCATTGCCACTCTATGCTACTAAACAAACAGCACTCCATAGCAATCTGAATGCAGTGTTGATTTCAATGTGTTGTCTGTCCCACGAGAAAGAAGCAAGACTTCTTTCCCCTACACATTTCCTCACCCTGCACCAGCTGATAAACCAGGAGGCAATTTGAATGCTTATGCTGGTGGCATGCCACAATAGAGGGCAAAGTTTTATTGAGCACATACACGGTCCAGTCACATTAATGTGACCACCTCCCGTATTCAACATTTATGTGCAATAACCACTTACCAATGGCAGGTGGCAGCTCCAGTAGTGATGGGTATATAAAGCATGTCAGTAGCACACAGCAAAAAGTGGAGGCGTCCTAATGCAGAAACTGAGTGATTTATCTGACGTCCAAAAGGGCATGATAATTGGCTTTCGGGTAAAGGATGGAAGCATTTCTGAAATGGCTAAGTCTGTCAACTATTCACATGCCTCTATGGTTAAAATATACAGTGCAGGGCAAAATGCTACTATCCAAATCCGATGCTGAAGCAATTGTGGTGCACCGTGGCCTATAGTTGACAGAGTTGAATGATGTCTGTGGAGAGGTGTACAGGCAAGTAGACATGCAACTGTTGAGCAACTAATCACCCAGTTAAACCAAGGTGCCACCAACAGTGTCTCCTCAACGGCCATTTAGTGCAAGTTGCATATGGGCCTCCACAGCAGGTGCCTGGTTTACCCATTCATGCCGACTGCTGTTCTTTGTCGATGAAGGCCACAATTTGCATGTTAATACTGCAACTGAAAGTCCATTGAGTGGCGACAGAAGTTCTTTACAGATAAGTTACGTTTCATGCTCCACTGGACAGATGGCTTTTGGCTGGTGTGAAACATCTGAAAGCAAACAACTTGCTATCAAGAGGGAGTGTTATGGTCTGGGGAATATTTTTGAGCATTCCCTGGGTGGTGTCGCCATTCTGAAAGGCACAATGGATCAATACATGTTGCATATATCCTTGGAGACTGTGTACATCCCTACATGCAGTTTGTTTTTCCTTGGCACGATGGACTCTACCAACTGGACAATACAATGTGTTACACAGCTCACAGTGTACATGTGGAGTACAAAGAGTACCACAATGGCTTTACCGTACTCACCTAGCCACTAATCCCCCAATTTAAAACCCAGTCGAGGATCTATGGGACAACCTCGATCATGCTGTTCGCTCCATGGATCCCTAACCAAGAAACCTAGCACAACTAGCAACAGCATTGGAGTCAGCATGGCTCCACATCCTTGCCAGTACCTTCCAGAATCTCACTGACACTCTTCCAGAAGGTCTCACAGGTCCACGCTGCAAAAGGTGGCTATTTAAGCTATTGACACATGGCCGTATTAATGTGATTGGACAGTGTAGCTTTATTTACTAAAGTATTTTTATCTGACAATAAAAGCATTCGGAGATCAATTTTAAAAGAAGAGACATGATTACTGTAACTAATTAATCTTTAGAAGCAATTATTCCTTCCAGAAGTGCATTAATTATCAGCATGAAAATGAAAATTTGCGCGAATTGTAACATACAGCGAATTTTAACCTATAGAATTCGGATGTGGGTGCGGCAGATCTAAAGGGCACATTTTTTTTGTAACACTGCACTAGCTCTAACAATGAAATACAGACAAGTAGGAAAGAAACGAAATTCACAGCTTTAACAACAAATTTTAATTTCTGGTTCAGAAATCGCAAGAAGACAAATTTTTACATTTTCGGCCATGGCATAATAGAGTTTGGTTATACACTTTTAACGTTGCAAAAATGTTGCTCCACATATTTCACATCTTAGAAGAAGAAGCAATGATTGTTACACATTGTCACTGGCAACAAGGGAGGCAATTGTATCGATAGTGGGGCAGAATGAGTCTGTTAGTTCACAGCAGTGTGCCGTAACGACTGACCTGAGTACCGGCGTAGTGCTGCGCCAGTAGAGTACAGGTTCTTGGCTGGCCGCTCCCCATCGAAGGCTGGCAGGCTGGCGTCTTCTGCCTTGCTGAGGAGCAGCGGTGGTTCCGGATCATCCAGCGAGACCTGCCCGTACACGCGCCCGTTAGCGCTCACGTTCACCCGCATCTGCAGTTCCTAACGGGGGAGGGGTAGGAGGGAGGGAAGGACAAGGTGCACAAACCAAAACAAAATCAGTGAGTGTTCTGGAGAGACTGGGTGGCAGGGGGAGAAACGGTAGAGAAACACTGCCACCCAAGTGCGTGCAACCAAAACATAAAGTGAAGCAATTAAATCGAGGCAGCTACACATGCAATCGGAAAAAAATAACTGTGAAGATCATACAGGCTAGGAACTAAAATAAGTTAAAATTTTTTGCATGCTAGGAATATGGAAGAATCATGTATATTAAGGAGAGCCCAATTAAATTAAAGTGTTCGAATCACTGTATACTAATAAGTATTCTCATTATAATTGGTCATTTATTTCAATGACCGCCAAGGGCGCCCATAACCCACCTCCTCCCCCCTCCCCCCCCCCCCCCAACCCCCGCAGCTATCAGGGAAAGGAAAAGGGTATAGTACAATCAGGTGATTTTTTGCAAGAAAATTATTTAAATGTCGGCATTACACAGGTTTTTAACAGGGTCGGAACTGGAAATTTTGTATGTTACTTACAAGTAGCCGTTAGTCTTCCTGTTGTTGTTGGGTGGGTTGGGATGGGTTGCGTTGTTTTGGGGAGGAGACCAGACAGCGAGGTCATCGGTCTTACCGGATTAGGGAAGGAAGGGGAAGGATATCGGCCATGCCCTTTCAGAGGAACCATCCCGGCATTTGCCTGGAGCGATTTAGGGAAATCACGGAAAACCTAAATCAGGATGGCCGGACGCGGGGTTGAACCGTCGTCCTCCCGAATGCGAATCCAGTGTGCTAACCACTGCGTCGTCTTCCTGAATATTAAAAATAGTTCATACGGCTTGCTCTCTTCCCCCCCCCCCCCCTCCTCCCTTACAGACTATCGTATGGGCGCCCTTGATCACACCTACAAGACGGTATAAATGGCCATGACGGTTTATGACATCAGAGGGCTGTGTTCAGATCTGAATTTGTTGATTACATTGCAAAATGTCACGTCCATCACATGGAATGGTTGCGTTGACATATCTCGAAAATAACATGTGTGCCTCTGTAACTATTCTTGCCACTACACTTCTGTAGTAGCGTTGGTTGAGGTTTGCATTAACACTCAGAGTTTTAACTCATTAGTTATAGAATGTTTGTCATCGAAGAGAGAATGGAAAAAAGTGTACAAACATTGTTAATCAGTCTTTTTGTAGATCAACTTTCACTCACTGAAGTACAGATCACTACAATAATAATGTGAAATACCTGCGTTGCGTTCTGCCCCTGACGGACCATTGCAGTGCCCACTGACTGTCGTGCCATGCAGGGTGTGATTTTAGGCGCAGGTCAGGTGGAACTGAGGCCAAGGGGCCGACAGGTAGAAGAGGAGGAACGATGCCGAGAGATCTCGACCGGTGCTTCTCTTTTCGGTATACTTCGCCACTATTATCCATTTCATAATGACTGACCTCTGGTTTTTTGTGCTCATATTCTGGTTACATCGCATGATGAACATCGATGCGTTTTACCTCACCGGAACTGTGAAAATGTCTGCTGTTATTTTGGTGCATGAGTATTACATTTTAACAGCAAAGGAGGTGACATAAGTGGTAATATTTAAGAAAAAAACGTTCTTTTTCAACCATTTATTGGTGGATTTCAACTTTGAGGAGCCACAGAAGCCAGACCATAACTAGGAGAAAAACTTCCTTCGTACAGGTTAAAGATACAACCTTTTTCTATTTTCAGACGAATTTTCGCTGATTTCTGACTAGTCGTTTCATCATAATGATGAAACTGCGACTGAGCTTACCGTTGTAGCTATTGCAACGGAGAAGACACGGATGTAAAGTTTGAATTTTTGTTGGTCAGAATATATGTCAGCACTAACGAATACTCCCTGTATTTGTCAGTTACGAGCTTGTAAATCTGCAATCCATGGAGGCTGGGTACACCGTAGTTGTCATACAAGTGCACTGTTGTAATGCACAGTGTGTTTTCTTACTAGCATGAATGGCGACTTTGCACAAGCATTCCAAAACAGCATTGCCGTGTTCAGCAGTTGTTGCGAGTAGAGGGCAATAAAATGAGAAATTGTGAATGAACACTGGATCAAGAGCGCCCTTATGACCGTTTGCTGGGTGGGGATGCGGGAGAGGGGGGAAGGGGAGGGGGGGCGACCAAACCTGGAGGTAAGAAGTACCTCGAGGTGGCCCGAATGAATTTTTCAGGTAACAATGATAAATGAGGTAAAACCTATTTTAATCTCTTTGCTGATGTCTGTGGTCTCGATCCTGCTACTGCAGTCGTCTACTTCGATCAACGACTGCTATGTCAAGAAAGTGGGCTCTTCATGTATGTCTGTCTTGAAGTTTGTGCACATGATTTACTGATTTCCACCAGGCACTTTGGTGAACACTTTCCGAGTGAAGCCACACAACTGTAAAGTATCATTTATCCTAAAAGTCTCGCAGTGTTGTCCTTGGGTTAAAAATGGTTCAAATGGCTCTGAGCACTATGGGACTTAACATCTGAGGTCATCAGTTCGCTAGAACTGAGAACTACTTAAACCTAACTAACCTAAGGACATCACACACATCTATGCCCGAGGCAGGATTCGAACCTGCGACCGTAGCGGTCGCGCGGTCCAGACTGAAGCGCCTAGAACCGCTCGGCCACACCGGCCGGCTGTCCTTAGGTTAGTTAGGTTTACGTAGTTCTAAGTCTAGGGGACTGATGACGTCATATGTTAAGTCCCATAGTGATTAGAGCCATTTGAACCTAAAAGTCTTGTTCAGCTTTGCGACCGTGCTCTTGACAAAGGCCCAAGTTAAATGGCATTAAATTCGCGGTGTGCTAAAGGCAACCACAGAAGTTTAATTCGCTATTCCACTGAGAGCAGTGCACTTGCCAAAAGGTGTTCCTCTGGTCTGAAGTGCGTTCGCACGTATTCCAGTAGGTCTGCTTTAGCAAATTCCTCATATGACATGACATTAGATAGAAGCTCTATGTTATTACTTTCCAACCATTTAATAACAGAATTCTTCCACCATCTCACTGAAGGATTTCATGACACTGGATTTATCATGGTGTAGCATGGAGCCTGATCTATAACAATTGCAGATCTATTTGGCAGTTGTTTGAACACGCTCCTAAACCATTTTTCATTGTGTTTGGCATTCGACTCAAAAGTGATAACTTGCACTTCCTTTTTACCAAGTATAAAACAAGCCAGCTCTTCGTACGAACCCATCTACGTTCTCGATGTGGCACATTATATTCCTTTTTTTTTTTTGGACCAAGGCGGTATTTGAATTCCTCCTTCACAGCCATTCCGCGCATGAACATTTCCATATACACTCTCTGACGCATAAGGCACTTATTGTTTGTGTCATCCAAATGGCGGCAATGATTTGCACCACACTAACTCAGTGTAATAAATAATCCCTCTGGAGTTTCTCAAGCATCTTATTTCCAGGAAGAAATGGTCTCTTCTCCCTGCTACTTGGTTATTCTCCATCAGCGCTGATTTCTTGTTGAACCTTTTGTAGCTGAAGCCCAATTTCCGAAAAGCACGCCAAAGGGTTGTTTCATTCGTATCAGGAAACACCGAAACACTTGCATGATTTTCTTCTGGAGCTGCATGGTTAATTCTGAAGTCATGGTCTTGAAACACAGCTTCATTTACATAAACTTTTGTCACCTTTCATAAAATATTTCCATACTACACTTGATTAGTTTCATACCAACTGGAACGTCGACACAACAATAAGGCTTCGTTACGGATGGAGGTCCGTCTGGCTCGTAAGCGTTCATTGCCACCCTGTGTTGTAGGGACGTGAAAGGGGAAATGTTTACTTATTTCCGCCTAGTGCTGACAACCCAGTGGTTCGTGCGCTTCGTCCCGTTCAGCAGGTGTAAGTTTACGGCAGACGTTAAAAAGCATATCGTAGAGGTGTTCATGCACAAACACATTTGTTACGTCATTTATTTCTGAATTGATACACACAACATAAGACTTAGCCACGCTTCTTACGCACTATTGTTAGATCCTTGATGTTGGCAGCAATCATAAACAGAATACAGTCGACACAAAATGTTCCGACTCGTGCCGACGTTACACCGCGAGTCCTAGTGGACAGTCAAAGTTCTTTCCATAATCAAGCTATAGACGACAGGCCAACATTCAGCAGGCTTTAAAGCAAAAAAGGAATAACTGAAATAATTAATCGAAAGGATAATCGATTATTAAAATTAAAGGATGTGAAAGAAACATGTCTACATCCATAATCGATTACCAGCAAAATTTAATAGCCCATCCCTGTTGCCCGTAAACACACACACACACACACACACACACACACACACACACACACACACCACACACACATACACACAAAGAGAACTGCATGCAATTTGACTACATGGAATGCAAGCCAGCAGCACTGTAGCTAGCACAGCGTTTATACGACATTGCAGTACCTGTGTTGTCCCGAAGTAAGATGCAGTATTCCTTCGGACATACATGTATGTATCCCGGTCCGGTAAAATTTTTTGTTTTTGTCGTTCCATTACACAGCTAATAGTTGTCCATACACGCAACTGCGAATACCTTTCATGCATCGTAGCATTCGGTTCACTGAGGGTGATTGTTTCTGTCGGTGGTTGCAAATGAGGTATAGTTGTATTTCTCTTCGATTCGTGCACAAGTTGTCATTGCTTTGGTTATCATTGCGCATGTTAGCTATTATTCTTTTCTGGAAAGTGGTCTATTCAATACGAAGCGGCACGAAGAATCTGGGTGGCGCACAAAATAGGAAAGTAACTACTGAACAAAATAAGAATGTGCCTCTGAAGTTAAAATAGTTGGCGAATATTTTTCGAAGCGTGAAAATGCAAATTTGAACAATTTCTTCCTCTCACAGTGATATTAGAATTCAAGGTAAAATTTCATCACCATTTAATGAATGAGTTTACTGTGGTGAAATACGTGGCAGTAGTGGTGATAATAGTTAGGAGAGGAAGAGACATAGGTAAAGATGAGAGCTTGTGAAGATAGCACAGATTTTCCAACTTTTGAAATGTGGACACTCGAGAAAGACAAAGCTAAAAAAAATGTAAATGTCGTGTGACTAGGGCCTCCCGTCGGGTAGACCGTTCGCCGGGTGCAAGTCTTTCGATTCGACGTCACTTCGGCGACTTGCGCGTCGATGGGAATGAAATGATGATGATTAGCACAACACAACACCCAGTTCCTGAGCGGAGAAAATCTCCGACCCAGCCGAGAATCGACCCCGGGCCTTGGGATTGACATGTTGTAGCGCTGACCACTTTTTTTCTTTTTTTGATCTCGTTTTGTTCTGTATTGTTCGTTGAATTTGTTCGGGGCGGACGTCCGATGACACCCGTTTAGGTTCTTCGTTAATCAAAATGGTTGGTTCAAATGGCTCTGAGCACTATGGGACTCAACTGCTGTGGTCATAAGTCCCCTAGAACTTAGAACTACTTAAAGGTAACTAACCTAAGGACAGCACACAACACCCAGCCATCACGAGGCAGAGAAAATCCCTGACCCCGCCGGGAATCGAACCCGGGAACCCGGGCGTGGGAAGCGAGAACGCTACCGCACGACCACGAGATGCGGGCTCTTCGTTAATCCGTTCACTAAGTTTTTTATTACAGAGGGTAGCTAACCCTCTGACCAAACACGCTGAAGCTACCGTTCCGGCTCCACTCAGCTACCGGAAGCGGACACGACAAAGCTAATGACAAGAAAAACCAAGTGTGATATGAAAGTCGGCAGTAAACTAAACCTCAAGAGGAGGGCTCCGGAAGGTTTCCGGCCTAGACTGCTACTATTCGTAGATCCGGCCCCAGCCTCAGTCTGATGCTATATTGTAGGTGTGATAACACAACACCCTCCTTGCCGTTATCGGCTTTCCAGATCTTGGAGCCGATACTTCTCACTCAAGAAGCTCCATGACAGAACTGAGCGTGCGCCTTTGTCTTGCCGTCCCCGGTAGGACCGGGAATTAAACGCAGGTCCTGTGCATGGCAGTCAGATGCGCTGGCCGCTCAGTTACGGAGGTGGACAATAATAGGAACGGATCTTCTAGTTGCTGAGAGCAGTGACATATTTTGCAGTTTTTAAGGTTGACTATTACAGTTGGAGTTGTATATATAGTCAATGGACATTACACTTCTCTTTCTTGTGCACTGATACTAGTTGAAGTGGGTATTGTAAACGGAGGAAACAAGCTGAAATTGGCACGAAGCACCTCCCCTCTATGTATAGTATAGTGGCTTTGCTGAGTGTATATGTATGTAGCTTCATGTCTCATTATAACACTAACAATCCAAAAGCAGCTCAGCGAAGCTAAACAGGGCAGTGAACATTAACTACTAGGGAGTTGCAACACACAGTATTATCTCAGGGTGTATACGTGGACAAGGAAAAAAAATTCCCGGATTTTTCCCGGATTTCCAGGTTAAAAATTCACTTTCTCCCGGATGAAAATACACTTTTTCCGTGTTAAGTGACAGTATACTCTTCCTTGGCACTGTAAAACTCATCAGTCCTATGGTTTTACATGCGGGAGTAGAATTTCCCGGCACTTTAGAAAACGAAACTCAGAGGGGGGAAAACACGTTTTGAAAGACATTTGATGTGCAGCAATATGTACGCTGCATATTTTCGTATTACGAAGGTATAAATTTGAATTCCTCCAAACACCGTATGTTACTTTCCGAAACATTGAACTCGATATTGCGATGCTCTTTTGTAAGAAAGTCGTAGCTCCTGTCACGTGATCTCGCCAGCTGATGGCAGCATAGGACATATGATGTAGTGAGCCATCAGCAAGATCACTCTTAAGTAGCGCTAACACACAGATAAGAAAAGTTAATGGTTTAAATTAATATACACAGCATTCACGTATAATATTGGTCTCGAAGATTAATAAGCTGGAAGAGAAGCTAACCTTCCACATATAATGTTGATCTTTTTTGCGCGTGTTACACTGTAAGATACATCACACAAATGTGCCAGTAAAACGACGTAAATGTCTGATCTTTTAGACTCTAAATTCTTCTAAATGGTCGTCCTCAAAGAGTTGATTTTTAAATGAGAGTAAAAGATTAAAAGACCTTACGTACGGCATCAAAGAAACAATACATCAGATGATACTTCAAGAGCGAGCGTCGGAATTTCGTGAACCATACTAAAACGCATAATTCGGCTTAAAATGCACATTCGTATGTAAATTTTCTTGGAGTACCAGTACTGTACTATCTCATGTTTTGTTCTTTATTATGGCATAATGCCATACGTGCACTTGAAATGCAGCGAACAGTTGAAACTAGCCAGTAGTGTGAAATTAAACACTTCGTTTCAAATAAATTGATTGCCTCAGCAGAAAGATTAACTTTAAGCCAAATCTCTTTACCAAGCCGGCAAAAATAACTTCATTGATCGGTCAGAAAGGTGGAAATAAAATCTAATAACGTATTTTAGCCTTTATGCGAAAGTATTTTAATTCATTTGATAGCTCCTGGCCACAAAAATTCATTTTATTATCATTTAACGTGAGAGCAATAAGCGAAGAGGAAACGACAAAATCACTGAACGTAAACACAGGTCACGTGGACGCTTCCCACCTCCCCACAACAACTAAGACTGCTCTGTGTATCAGCCCCAGATTTACTATATTTCCGAAGGGAGGCAACATTAAGCAGTGGCGCCCAGCCACACTTCTGTAACAAGAAGCGGGAAAAGGTACTACTCATACGAACTCAACTGCGCATGCTCAAGAGCCCCCCGCCCACCCCCTCCACCCCCCCCCCCCGCAACAGCTCAAACGAATCTAATTTAAACAGTTGTCACGTCACGCTCATCGGAGGCAATTTGTTGTTATAAAGCATTGCATAGTCTTCCTAAAGCCTTTGACACACTTTGCTGTTGGCAGACGCTTGTATGAGCACTGTTTTGTTGCTGTATACGGTGCATTTCCTTTGCAACTTATGTTTTATTTTTGGTTTCTTTTTTCTCTCGTTCATGCTTTGTTTCTGCAGTATTATTCTGCAGTAGAGTGATCCAGTAATATCCTTTGTTAGAGTATTGGTTCTTACCAGTCAAAATCACAAAAATTGAACTGAAAGCTAAAACAATGAAAAATTCCCGGAATTCTAAACAATTCCCGGGTTTTTCCTGGTTTTCTTCTGGATGAAAAAATTCCCGGGTTTTTCCCGCATCTCCCGGTTGTCCCGGGTCGTGTACACCCTGTATCTATTACAGGGCTATTACAAATGATTGAAGCGATTTCAGAAATTCACTGTAGCTCCATTCATTGACATATGGTCACGACACACTACAGATACGTAGAAAAACTCATAAAGTTTTGTTCGGCTGAAGCCGCACTTCAGGTTTCTGCCGCCAGAGCGCTCGAGAGCGCAGTGAGACAAAATGGCGACAGGAGCCGAGAAAGCGTATGTCGTGCTTGAAATGCACTCACATCAGTCAGTCATAACAGTGCAACGACACTTTAGGACGAAGTTCAACAAAGATCCACCAACTGCTAACTCCATTCGGCGATGGTATGCGCAGTTTAAAGCTTCTGGATGCCTCTGTAAGGGGAAATCAACGGGCCGGCCTGCAGTGAGCGAAGAAACGGTTGAACGCGTGCGGGCAAGTTTCACGCGTAGCCCGCGGAAGTCGACGAATAAAGCAAGCAGGGAGCTAAACGTACCACAGCCGACGGTTTGGAAAATCTTACGGAAAACGCTAAAGTAGAAGCCTTACCGTTTACAATTGCTACAAGCCCTGACACCCGATGACAAAGTCAAACGCTTTGAATTTTCGGCGCGGTTGCAACAGCTCATGGAAGAAGATGCGTTCAGTGCGAAACTTGTTTTCAGTGATGAAGCAACATTTTTTCTTAATGGTGAAGTGAACAGACACAATGTGCGAATCTGGGCGGTAGAGAATCCTCACACATTCGTGCAGCAAATTCGCAATTCACCAAAAGTTAACGTGTTTTGTGCAATCTCACGGTTTAAAGTTTACGGCCCCTTTTTCTTCTGCGAAAAAAACGTTATAGGACACGTGTATCTGGACATGCTGGAAAATTGGCTCATGCCACAGCTGGAGACCGACAGCGCCGACTTCATGTTTCAACAGGATGGTGCTCCACCGCACTTCCATCATGATGTTCGGCATTTCTTAAACAGGAGATTGGAAAACCGATGGATCGGTCGTGGTGGAGATCATGATCAGCAATTCATGTCACGGCCTCCACGCTCTCCCGACTAACCTCATGCGATTTCTTTCTGTGGGGTTATGTGAAAGATTCAGTGTTTAAACCTCCTCTACCAAGAAACGTGCCAGAACTGCGAGCTCGCATCAACGATGCTTTCGAACTCATTGATGGGGACATGCTGCACCGAGTGTGGGAGGAACTTGATTATCGGCTTGATGTCTGCCGAATCACTAAAGGGGCACATATCGAACATTTGTGAATACCTAAAAAAACTTTTTGAGTTTTTGTATGTGTGTGCAAAGCATTGTGAAAATATCTCAAATAATAAAGTTATTGTAGAGCTGTGAAATCGCTTCAATCATTTGTAATAACCCTGTACTTAACGGTGGCAATTCTATCTCTTTAGCGCAAGAGGGCAAGTGGATAATGCCTCATTACAAGACAAATGATCGTTTACTTGAAACCAGTCAAGCTATAAAAACGTCAATGAGTCAGTTGGTGGCAGTTCATTTACATAAGTGATTCAGTGAAGTTCCAAAACATGGGAAATACTGCCAAATATATGACAGCAAATAAACTACTGCCAAATATATGACAGCAAATAAACTATCTTTTTATGTAAGTAGCACATACAAACAACACGCGCATAAAAACAAGCATTCAGTCAGACCTGAGTTTCTCCTGGTGTATACAACTTTCAAATAACTTCCGGGAATTCAGCCAGGTAACACTTATAGCGACCGCCGATATTTCGGCGGGAGAACACCCCGCCATTTTCAAGGCGGTCGCTGAAAGTGTTACCTGGCTGAATTCCCGGAAATTATTTGAAAGCATTCAGTCATCTTACATGTAGACTTGTGTGAAGTTGTAACAACAAGGTAGTTTACAATCTGGCTGCAAAAAAGAAAGCACAAACATGGCCGCATATGAAAGGTAGTTGCCTACAACCACTAATGTATCGAAAACTTTCACTAGGATTTTCTTTGAACAATGGCCTCAATATAAAACTTATTTGCTCATCGCAGCCACAGCCTCTCCGCCACTGTTCAATGTTCATGATAAATTACCCAGTTATAAAAAAAGACCAAATATGCCTTTGCGTGATCTCTTTCAAAACCGATACGCAAAGTCAAACAAAGCAAGCTATCGAATTAAAATATTCGATTAATAGCAAACGATGAAAATATGGCAGCAAATAAATGGCATCTGCATACATCAGTCCGAAAAACGATCGGTGTCTATTGATACGTGTCGGTATATGCGTCGAAAGTAGAGAAAATACGGATACTAAAAATTGCCTAATATGAATAATTATATGCACTAACGATGACTATTGCGTACACCAAACAAATGCTACATTGAATGAAGATTTAAAATACAGTACATCAATAATGTTCGTGAATATCTGTCATAAAAATTGACATGGTCGGCGGAAAAAATGTTAAACCGTGTGTGGTATGTTGAGATACTGCTTGTCATATGTTTTGTTTAAATTCAAAAGCAAGAAAGCAAGAACATAAATACCGTCTACATCTTATCAGCATACAGTTCATTCGAAAAAATAACAGATTACAAGATCAAATTAATGCTTACTAAGCTGTGCATTAGGACTTCTGCCGATCCCTTTCAATTAGACTGTCCATACCTTCAGTTCTCTGGTCAAGGCATTCTAGTCAACAATTCTGTATTTATTGCATTATCATAGGAGAGTGACCATAACCCAATGCTACAACTGGTATTATTATTGGAAAAATTTGTGCAATTCACTGCAGAGGGCCTGGTAAACTAAAATATGTGGTTAATAGTTGTGCAGTTTCTTCTGATTTTACACTTGATTTTATAACGTTTTATTCCGATAGATGTGTAATACAGAAATATTGTGTGCTTTGGTACCAAATTAACACACATTTCGAAGTTCGGTGGTTCTGAGTCCTAGTAGACTGTATGGCTATGATTTGACATCAGAGACAAGGCAGTTGAATTCATTTAATTTATGAACTCATTGCAAAAGATTTCAATTTATAGGCTCTTTTCAGATTTTGGGCTTTCTTTGACTTGCCTTTATGGTGGTAAGCAAGATTCTCTATTGTTATTTGATGTTTACTTGTACTCATGTACTGCATACCACTTCAATATTTTGTGATTGGTCATAATTGATTTTTCGTATCTGTATATGTAGTCATCCTTTGGCTTTGTTACGGCAGCTTGTCTTTTTTTGATGATCTTCTGTGGGGTCTAGTAATTACATGGTGAAATTTCTTTTCTTTACATGCAAGAAATGGTTTGTAGAAATTAAAAAAAAATCAACATTGAACAGATTTATACAAATGCAGAATGCCATGTTTTCAGGTACTCGCAAATATTGTTTGTTTTTTGGAAAGAAGAACATACTGGTATGTCTTGTTTTCTTTTCTCTTCATATGAAGATTGCAATCGAAGTAGCATCTTCGTTTGTCGTTGGTTAACAGTCTTCAGTTCGGAGATGTAACATTCATAACATCTGATTCAATGGTCATATACAGAAATGAAGATAATTATTGTTTAACGTCCGTCATATGACGGGGATACAAAAAATGGTTCAAATGGCTCTGAGCACTATGGGACTTAACATCTATGGTCACCAGTCCCCTATAACTTAGAACTACTTAGACCTAACTAACCTATGGACGTCACACAACACCCAGTCATCACGAGGCAGAGAAAATCCCTGACCCCGCCGGGAATCGAACCCGGGAACCCTGGCGCGGGAAGCGAGTGACGGGATACAAGCTAAACTGAATTCGGCAGTGGGGTCTTCAAAGGGAAACATGGCAGCATTCGCCCAATATATATTTTAGGAAAATCACCCAAAAACTAATCGTTATGTCCACGCAGCAATTTGAAACAAGCTCATCCAAAATGTGAGTCAGTGGCTTAACGATTGTGCCAACCCGCTCAGTGGGATTAAGAGGCGAACCGCTATATTGGCAGTAGAACAAAATAGTTCATATAATCGGCGATAATGTTGTTCGAGAACCATCTCGGCGTTTGTCCTAAGGGATACAGAGAAATAACGGGAAACCTCTTCCAGAGAGAAGAGTGCTTTGTAATGTACCACTAAATGCAGCCCTACAGTTGCCTATGGACTTGACCTGTGTCTTAGTTGATAACTGCTCGAGTATAACAAGGGTTAAAAAAATTTGTGATTTGACTGAACTATTTTCTAAAATATGAAGGCATAGATTTTAATTGGCAGAGAAGTGGTGGCAATCGAATATAAATTTAAATGTTAGGAAGTCTTTTTCTGAAGGTGTTTCTCTACAGAGTAGCCTTTTACGGAAGTCAAATGTGGAACATAAACTGTTAAGACGAATACAGAAGCTACTGGAGTATGCTACAAGAAAATTCTGAAAATTAGATTGTCAGTTCGGATAACTAATGAAGAGTTACTGAAATGTACTCGGAAGAAATGAAATTTATGGGTCAAACTGAAATCGGCAATGGGGTCTTCAAATGGAAACATCCCAGCATTCGTTTTAGGTAAACCACCCAAAAACTATTAATCGAGGGAAATGTAGGGGACAAGATTTGTTGAGGTAGAGCAAGGCCAGACAGGTTCAAATGGACGTAAGTTGCAATAATTATGCAGACATGAAGAGGGTTGCATAGGATAGGCTAGCATCGAGAGATGCATCAAATCAATCTTCGAACTAACGAACACATCATCATCTTGTTATGAACACTCTAGGCAACGACAATTACAATAACAAAAACAGCATCCTTTAGATGCCCCAACTACAATTAGAATTCTCCTCTTCCCGAACTGGAGTCCACTGTATTAACTACTGCGCTCCCCCACCCTGCTTCAGCATGACAGCTTAAGGAAGAAAGAGTGTTAAATTGTATTAACGCTCTGTTTCCTTTTGCTTTTGTATCACTTCGACAGTGACGTCGTTGATGTAGCGTTTACTGAATTGCTAAGATACGGCCGTGAGTTCAAAGCACGCCTATTTTCCTAGAAAAAGAAGACGCAGAATGTCACAATCTGGCTATTGTAATTGCTGTGGCAAGATTTGTCTTGTAAGCTCCGTCAACACATCTGATGCCGTGGCTGGTCCAGCGTGGGTCCTTACGTTGACGCCTGCTGACAGCGGCATGGTCGCTGAATTATACAGGCAGGCTGTATGGTCGATTGACGGTGAATCCGAAAACCAGCAACGGCTAACCTACTTTCACAGGTGAGCGAGCCAATCTGTTAACACGGTAGCCATGGAAACCGCGCTCAGCAATCCCCGCCAAAGAGAACTGAACTGAGTATATCTATCATTAAGTGAGATACGTTAATTTATCAATGATACTGTTGGTTGAGCTCCATGGGTGTGGATTAAATTATATGAAGAAATATAGCCACAAGACATTTTGTATAGCTGTTTTGATCCCGAGATGGATTTCGGATTGTATTATTTCGTAGTCAGAGGGGGAATGCTGTGCTGCATCAGTGAAGCTAAGCATATGTGTAGTATTCATATCAAAGCAAGAGGAGGAGCAACAACTTACAGAATAATAGGAAGCAGCAGACTTCGAGATGCAGTCGACAGAAACGTTTTATTGGTTGGTTGGTTGATTTTTTGGGGGAAGGGGACCAAACAGCGACGTCATCGGTATCATGGGATTAGGAAAGGACGGGGAAGGAAGTCCGTCAAGCCCTTTCAAAGGAAGCATCGAGGCATTTGCCTGACGCGATTTAGGGAAATCACGGAAAACACAAATCAAGATGGCCGGACGCGGGTCTGAACCGTCGTCCTCCCGAATGCGAGTCTGTGTGCTAACCACTGCGCCACCTCACTCGGTTGGTTTTATTGATGAACATATAAATATATTAAGATAATTGAAGATGGGTGAAAACGCGAAATGCACCTTGCATAAAAAACTGCATACAAAGTGTCTGGTTGCAGTATTGCTTTAAATAACTGCCAAACTATTGTTTAATGAATAAAATTAACAAACTGCCTTATAGCTGTGATAGTTTTTTTTAATTTTTTCATATCGTCAGATGCAGGGGAGAAAGGGGCGGATTGGGCTACCAGGGCAGAACGGTCTCGGTGGTCTAATTTTTTCTAGGTGCTCAGAATGACAAATGTGTACCACCAACGTCTCTTACGGTTTAGTAAGGTTGCAAGGCGCACTGGTTTCATAGTCTGTCTACAAAAGTGAGCGGATTCCCTATTATAATTTACCATACTGTTACAAATGAGGTAAGTTTGTCATAGTTCTTTTCTTCACGATGAACGTTTATTCACTAAACCAGCATGTTCTTAGCCATCTTTGTGTACAATGCAGTTGTGAAATTTTTTTTTACGATGGTTATTAAATATTTTTTCAATAAATGTGCGTTCGGGGAGAAATAGACTCCTGGTATAGTCCGTTTCAACCTGGTCGCCTTTTATTCTTCATCTGACGTATTCTACGGCATGTTCTATCTTTCTCGTTTGCAGATGGTACGTCATTATGTACGGAAAACAGAGTGACAAAACTGGTCCACCGGAAACATTTGGAAAAATTTGGAAATTTGTGGTAAGTTCATGTGGGACCAAACTGCTAAGGTCATCGGTCCCTACGCTTACACACTACTTAAACTAACTTACGCTAGCAAAAACACACACACCCATGCCCGAGGGAGGACTCGAACCTCCGACGGGGGTAGCCGCGCGAACCGTGGCAAGGCGCCCTGGACCACACGGCTACGCCGCGCGGCCAGGAAACATTGAAGAAGCTGTTGAATCGGTAATCAGAAAAACGATGACCCACGAAAAATCGTCGAAACGAAGAGTTACATCAGGGCAAACAAGAGAGGCAAAACCGCTGTTGTCACATCTCCCTACTAGAATCGGTCAAAAGATCTCTGCACGCTGGAGAAGCTAAGCAGAATAGAGCTCGAGAAGGGAAGAAGAAAGTGAAAGGAAACTGAAAAGGTCTTCAGTCAAAGAAGAGTAAGACAAAAGAAAAAGGAAGTGAGTTTATAGAAAATTAAACATCGAAGACGACAAAGATGCGGCATTTATGTGATGCAGGGAATTATATTCCACTTCAGCTGAGGGTTGTACTGCATGTCAGAAGTGGCCTCATAAATCGTGTGCTGGTGTAGATAGTGAGGACGATGAAGCCCAACTTATTTGTAAGACGGAAAGGTTTGTTAAAAGAAAAAGAAAAAAAGAGAGAGAGAGAGAGAGAGAGAGAGAGAGAGAGAGAGAAAGCAATGTCCTTTCCCCCAGTCTGCAAATCCGAACGGACTTAACGACACTTTCTTAGTTTATTGATATAACAAACGAAATAAATTATTTTACGTTACTTCATTTGCGAATTGTAGTACAAAAAGTGTGAATAAACGGTTCATAATTTTTCTAAAAAAATTTCGTCACTGAGTCCTCATAAAATTTGGTTCAAACTTTAGGCCAGCCGTTCCGCCCCGGCCTCCCCTAACAGAACGAGAAAAAGATAAATGCCACGAGTAATTCATCACTAGTTTTTTAACGCATTGATCGGTTTCGGCAAATAAGGTATCTACGTATGCCTGAACATGATTTTCAATACACTTTTTGCTAATAATGCGTCTGTCTGTGTTACGTAATCCGACTTCAGATATTAAATACCAGCCCCTCGCTGTATCAACGCCGGTTCGTATCTATTTAGGAACACGCATGTAAAAGACAGGCCGTATGAAACAAGTCAGAAGACTGATGATACAAAAAAAGAAAGAAAAAATATAAAAGGCAGTCGCGCTGCGTGTCTCCCGATTGTTGACGAAGTAAGTGTAAATGCGATTATGTGTACAGTCTTACGGCATATCTTTCAAGTCGACAGCCCGCGGGAGCGATGTGCTCACCTTGAGCGCTACGGTCTTGTCGCCGTGGACGAAAGGTGCGGTGGCGGCGGAGGCGGCGGCGCCGTTGAAGGGCAGCGCGGAGGCGGCGGGCTGGGCGCCGTGGGCAGCGGCGGCTGCTGCCTTGATGCGGCGCTGCCTCAGCACGATCAGCAGGATGGCCGCCGTCAGCAGCACGATCACCGCCGACAGCGCGCCGATCACCGGCCCGATGTAGGCCGGCGCGGGGGCGGGCGCCGCAGCCGCCGAGTCCGCCGCCTCCTGGCGCGGGGGCGGCTGGTCCGCATCGCCGGAGGCGGCCCCAGCAGGAGAAGGAGCGACAGGCGCCGTCGGAGGCACTTGCGGCTGTTGCACTTCGTCACGCTGTGGCGAGTCCTCCATGAGCACTTCCGCCGCCGAGAAGTTGCCTGGCACTACCACTGAAACAACAGTACGCACAGATTAGGAGTGGATACTTTCATTCAGGTCTTAATCTCTGGAATGTTAACTACTGGAAGACTATCTTGTCATTCTTCTGTAGCTTATCGTATAAAGTATCTGTTCTCACCTGCATGGAACAGCTGTTGTAGAGATACACATTAGAAAAACGGTACGCGCTTCTACTGAACCACACCCCCAATTTCGTATTCCGAAACCAATGATGATAATACAACGAATTGGATTCGCATTTTTCGAATCCAGATTGACGCCAGTGATTGTGACACATGAAAATTTTTGTGCCAGACAGGGACTCGAACGCGGATTTCTTGCTTAGCACGAGCGATCATCTTAACTACTTCGGCTCTCAGGGAATGCCTCCAGGAGCGAAACAGACTTCGTACATCATGAAGTCCAGAAAAAATTGCAGTATCTCCATTGTCTCTAGTGCCGCGAGATCAATTCCGTATAACCTGACGAGCACTTCCAGAAACGAATTCTCTGAAAATTATTTCGAGCAATTAGTTCATGAGCCCACTCTAACAGTAAACTGTTGGGAAAACACATTTGACGCCTTAGCGACAAATAATCCTGTGGTAATCACGAACATCAAAACGCATACAGCCATTAGTGAACACAGGATTGTCACAGCGAGACTGAATACCCGAACTCCAAAATACATCAAAACTATAAGAAAAATATAGCTATTCAAAAAAACAGATAAAAATTCGCTTGACGCTTACTGAGAGACCAACTCCAATCCTTACAAATTAATAGTGTAAGTGTAGACCAGATGTGGTTGAATTCAAAGAAATACTATCGACAGCAGTTGAGAGTCTTGTACCAAATAAATTAACAAACGACGGATCTGATCCCCCGCGGTGCACAAAACGGTCAGAAACAACCAGGTGTGGCTTGAATTCAAAAAAATACTATCGACAGCAAGTGAGAGATCTACACTAAAGCCAAAGAAACTGGTAGACCTGCCTAATATCGTGTAGGACCCCAGCGAGAAGTGCCGCAGCACCATGTGGCATGGACTCGACAATGTCTGAAGCGGTGCTGCAGAGCTGTCCATAAATCCATAAGAGTATGAGGGGGTGGAGATCTCTTCTAAGCAGCACGTTGCAAGGCATCCCAGATATGCTCAATAATGTTCATGTCTGGGGAATTCGGTGGCCAGCTGAAGTGTTTAAACTCAGAAGAGTGTTCCTGGAGCCATTATGTAGCAATTCTGGACGTGTAGAGTGTCGCATTCTCCTGCTGGAATTGTCCAAGTCCATCGGAATGCACAATGGACATGAATAGATACAGGTGATCAGACAAGATGCTTATGTACGTGTCACCTGTCAGAGACGTATGTAGACTATCAGGGGTCCCATATAACTCCAACTGCACACGCCTCTTACCATTACAGAGCCTCCACCAGCTTGAACAGTCCTCTGCTGATATGCAGGGTCCATATATTCATGAAGTTGTCTCCATACCCGTGCACAACCATCCGCCCGACACAATTTGAAACGAGACTCGTCCGACAAGGCAACAAGTTTCCAGTCATCAACAGTCCATTGTCGGTGTTGACGGGTCCAGGCGAGGCGTAAAGCTTTGTGTCCTGCAGTCATCAACAGTACACGAGTGAACCTTCAGCTCTGAAAGCCCATGTCGATGATGTTTCGTTGAATGTTTAGCACGCTGACACTTGTTGATGACCCAGCATTGAAATCTGCAGCAATTTGCGGAAGATTTGCACTTCTGTCACGTTGAACGATTCTGTTCAATCGTCGTTGGTACCGTTCTTGCAGGATCTTTTTCCAGCCGCAGCGATGTCGGAGATTTAATGTTTTACCGGACTCCTGACATTCACGGTACATTCGTGAAAACGTCGTACGGGAAAATCCGAACTTCATCGCTACCTCAGAGATGCTCTGTCCCATCGCTCGTGCGCCGATTATATCACCACGTTCAGACTCACTTAAATCTTGATAACCTGCCATTGTAGCAGCAGTAACCGATGTAACAACTGCACCAGACACTATTCTTTTACATAGGCATTCCCGATCACAGCGCCGTATTCTGACTGTTTACATATCTCTGTATTTGAATACGCATACCTATACCAGTTTCTTTGGCTCTTCAGTGTCTATCAAATGAATTAACAAACGACGGAGCTGATCCACTGTAGTACACAAAACAGATCAGAACATTGTTGCAGAAACAACGAAAAAAGCATGCCAACTTTAAACGAACGCAAAATCCCCAAGATTGGCAACATTTTACAGAAGCTCGAAATTTTGCGCAGACTTCAACGTGAGCTGATTATAACAGTTCCCTTGACGAAACTTTGTCTCGAAACTTGGCAGAAAATTCAAACAGATTCTGGTCGTACATAAAGCATGCTAGCGTCAAGACGCAATCAGTGCCTTCTCTGAGCGATACCAATGTAAATACTATCGATGACAGTGCTGCTAAAGAAGAGTTACTAAACACAGCCTTCTGAAATTCCTTCACCAAAGAAGACGAAGTGAATATTCCAGAATTCGAATCAAGAACAGCTGCCAACGTGAGAAATTTATAAGTAGATGTCTTCGGAGTAGTGAAGCATCTTAAATCACTTAACAAAAGCAAGACTTCCGGTCCAGATTGTATGCCAATTAGGTTCCTTTCAGAGTATGCTGATGCCATAGCTCCATACTTAACAGTCATATACAACCACTCGCTCGACGGAAGATCCGTACCCAATGACTGGAAAGTTGCACAGGTCAGGCCAATCTTCAAGAAAGGCAATTAGACTAATCAATAAATTACAGGCACATATCATTAACGTCGATATGCAGCAGGATTTTGGAACATTATGAATTACCTCGAAGAGAAAGGTCTCTTGACACATAGTCAACACGGATTTAGAAAACATCGTTCTTGTCACACGAAGTGCGGGGTGCTATCGACACGGGATTTCAAATTTATTCTGTATTTCTAGATTTCCAGAAGGCTTTTGACTCCGTACCTCACAAGCAGTTAGTAAACAAATTGCGTGCTTTTGGAAATCCTCTCAGTTACGTGATTGGATTCATTATTTCCTGTCAGAGAGGTCACAGTTCGCAGTAACTGACGAAAACTCATCGAACAAAACAGAAGTGATTTCTGAATTTCCCAAGGTAGTGTTATAGGCCCTCTGCTGTTCCTCATCTATAAAAGCGATTTAGGAGGCAATCCTAGCATCTCTCTCAGATTGTTTGCAGATGATGCTGTCGATTATCCTCCAGTATAGTCATCAGAAGCTCAAAACCAATTGCAAAACGATTAAGGTACGATATCTGTATGGTGCGAATATTGGCAACTGACCCTAAATAATGAGAAATGTGAGGTCATCCACCTGAGTGCTAAAAGGAATACTAAACTTCGGTTACACTATAAATCAATCAAATCTAAAGGCCACAAATTCAATTAAATTCCCAGGAATTACGATAATGAAATACTTAAATTACAAATTAACATGTAGAAAATGTTGTGGGGAAGGCGAAACAGAGACTATGTTTCATTGGCAGAACACTTAGAAGATCTACTAAAGAGACTGCCTACACTAACCTTGTCCGTACTCTTTTGGAGTACTGCAGCGCTGTTTGAGATACTTACCAGCTAGGATTAACAGAGTACATCGAGAAAGTTCAAAGAGCAGCAGAACGTTTTGTACTATCGAGAAATAGGGAAGAGAGTGTCACTGACATGATACAGGATTTGGGGTGCACTTCATTTAAATAAAGGCGTTTCTCGGTGGCACGATCTTCTCACGCAATTTCAGTCACCAACTTTCTCCTCTGAATGCGAAAATATTTTGTCAACGCTGGTCTACACAGGGAGAAACGATTTCACAATGAAAAAAGGGAAATCAGAGCTCGCTCCTAAAGATATAGGTATTCTTTCTTTCCGATCGCTTTTCGAGCGTGTGAAGTTAGTGTGAAAGTTGTTTGATGAGCCCTACGTCAGGCACTGAAGTGTGATTTGCAGACTAGATGTAGAAGTATAACGGTAAAGATGCCGATACAGTTAGTATGTGTCATATCTTGGGTCTACTCATCTCTGCCGGACCGGAGCCCATAGGTGATGTGGGGGGGGGGGGGGGGGAAGTTGTTGTTGTTGTTGTTGTTGTTGCGGTCTTCAGTCCTGAGACTGGTTGGATGCAGCTCTCCATGCTACTCTATCCTGTGCAAGCTTCTTCATCTCACAGTACCTACTACAGCCTACATCCTTCTGAATCTGCTTAGTGTAATCACCTCTTGATCTCCCTCTACGATTTTTACCCTCCACGCTGCCCTCCAGTACTAAATTAGTGACCCCTTGATGCCTCAGAACATGTCCTACCAACCGATCCCTTCTTCTAGTCAAGTTGTGTCACAAACTCATCTTCTCCCGAATTCTATTCAATACGTCCACATTAGTTATGTGATCTACCCATCTAATCTTTAGCATTCTTCTGTAGCACCACATTTCGAAAGCTTCTATTCTCTTGTCTAAACTATTTATCGTCCACGTTTCACTTCCATACATGGCGGGGGGGGGGGGGGGGGGGAGTAGTGTCATCCAAATCATCCAAATATAGGGGCGTTTGGCGCCTGCCGACTTGACCCACGGCAGTTGATATGAGGGAGGCAGCAGAGTGAGTCGCAGGCGAGCGCGGTGTGCACAATCACGCATCGGGGCTAGAAAGCGGTCTCAAACATTCATAACTGTTGGTTCACGTTAGTTTTGTACAAACTGGGGCAACATATAGTATTTTGCGGCGACCGGAATGAATCAGAAAAGCAATGACTAACTGTAATAAGTGTTGCGGCATCGTGTGAATTCTAACGTGCTGTGAATGAACTTTAGACGTTTGCTATGAACTTATAGTGTAATATGTGTGTCTCTGTAGCCGAGTGGTTAGCAAATCTGAGTCTCATGCGGGCGTCCTGTGTTCAATTTCCGGTACTGCCAGAGATTGTTCTTTGGTGGGAGGAATGGAATGTGGTGCACTCAGGCTCGTGATGCCAACTGATGTGCTATTTGAATGAGACGTAACGGTTCCGAGATCTCAAAAGTTGACAACAGCCGGGAGAGCGGTGTGCTGACCTCATGTCTTTCCTTACTGCATCTGCATGACGCCGTGTGGCGGTGGATGACATGACGGCTGGTCGACAGAGCGTGGTCTACAGCGCCTGATCGCAGAGTCTAGATTGATTTAGTTTTATAGTATACTACAGTGCCTAGTACAAACTATTCTGATTTCAAGTCACCTTTTACATTTTTTTAAATGTGTTACTGACTTACTTATGCGGAGTTATGTAAGAGTTTGATAGAACACGTATCACTTAGGCACACGGTTAGGAACATGATTACCGTGATACTTGTGTCTTGGGAGTGAAGCTATCTACCAGTGCCGTCAAAACCAAGATCTGATGCCAAGTCAATATGACAACAATCTAAAGAGGCCAATATTAAAGAACCAACATTAATCTAAAACCGGCACGGAGCGTTACACACGGCTTCCTACGACAGGACTGAAACGCCATATCTTCAAATGCAACTACTATGGATGAGGAGCGACCTTGGAAACAACCGTTGCAAAAAACAAAAATAATTCATAGGTAAATTACTGTGGGTGAAAAACGGAACTAAAAGCAATGGTCGTGCATACATCTAGGGAAGAAACGAAGAAGAAAAAAGAAGAGAGAAGATGACGATGGACTACATGATGAACACACAGTGAAGAATCAGATATAACATGACCGCACGCAGCAGTCACTATTAGCAGAAAAAGAGAAGTGTGTCTGTTGGAAGTGCTATACGCGTGTAATTAGAATCGCTGGTAGGCGATTATGTATTTGGAATAGCTGCATTAGGCGATAATAGTGCCATCGTTGCTTGCTACTATCAGTTTAATAAGTCACAGCTGCAAAATACTAACGCGAATTCTTTACAGAAGAATGGAAAAACTGGTAGAAGCCGACCTCGGGGAAGATCAGTTTGGATTCCGTAGAAATGTTGGAACACGTGAGGCAATACTGACCCTACGACTTATCTTAGAAGAAAGATTAAGGAAAGGCAAACCTACGTTACTAGCATTTGTAGACTTAGAGAAAGCTTTTGACAATGTTGATTGGAATACTCTCTTTTAAATTCTGAAGGTGGCAAGGGTAAAATACAGGGAGCGAAAGGCTATTTACAATTTGTACAGAAAGCAGATGGCTGTTATAAGAATCGAGGGGCATGAAAGGGAAGCAGTGGTTGGGAAGGGAGTGATACTGGGTTGTAGCCTATCCTCGATGTTATTCAATCTGTATATTGAGCAAGCAGTAAAGGAAACAAAAGAAAAGTTCGGAGTAGGTATTAAAATCCATGGAGAAGAAAAAAAATAACTTTGAGGTTCGCCGATGACATTGTAATTCTGTCAGAGACAGCAAAGGACTTGGAAGAGCAGTTGAAGGGAATGGACAGTGTCTTGAAAGGCGGGTATAAGGTGAACATCAACAAAAGCAATCCCGGGTTCGATTCCCGGCGGGGTCAGGGATTTTCTCTGCCTCGTGATGACTGGGTGTTATGTGATGTCCTTAGGTTAGTTAGGTTTAAGTAGTTCTAAGTTCTAGGGGACTGATGGCCATAGATGTTAAGTCCCATAGTGCTCAGAGCTATTTGAACCATTTTTTGAACAAAAGCATAACGAGGATAATGGAATGTAGTCGAATTAAGTCGGGTGATGCTGAGGGAATTGGATTAGGAAATGAGACACTTAAAGTAGTAAAGGAGTTCTGCTATTTGGGGAGCAAAATAACTAATGATGGGCGAAGCTGAGAGGATATAAAATGTAAACTGGCAATGGCAAGGAAAGCGTTTCTGAAGAAGAAAAATTTGTTAACTTCGATTAAATGCCAGGAAGTCGTTTCTGAAAGTATTTGTATGGAATGTAGCCATGTATGGAAGTGAAACATGGGCGATAAATAGTTTAGACAAGAAGAGAATAGCAGCTTTCGAAATGTGGTGCTACAGAAGAATGCTGAAGATTAAATGGGTAGATCACATAACTAATGAGGAGGTATTGAATAGAATTGGGAAGAAGAGGAGTTTGTGGCACGACTTGACTAGAAGAAGGGATCGGTTGGTAGGACATGTTCTGAGGCATCAAGGGATCAGCAATTTAGTACTGGAGGGCAGCGTGGAGGGTAATAATCGTAGAGGGAGACCAAGAGATGAATACACTAAGCAGATTCAGAAGGACGTAGGCTGCAGTAGGTACTGGGAGATGAAGAGGCTTGCACAGGATAGAGTAGCATGGAGAGCTGCATCAAAGCAGTCTCAGGACTGAAGACCACAACAACAACAACATTGCTTGTGAAGAAATTTGGTGTAATAAATATATATAATAAGTTACGTTTATTGCGTAATATCTCAGACAGTTCATCTTGGTAGCTGCGCGGCCAGGGCTGAGGATTGCCAAGCGACGGTGTCCGGCTGGATCGGAGATTTTAACCTCTACGGGACTGGGTGTCGTGTTGTCCTTACATTCGCATCGTCATAACTGACATGCAGCTGTTGTGATGCCTCAATGGGCACGTCCCGAAAGCCAACAAACTGAACAAAAAAAAAATCTCGGGCAAGTGTTTGTGAGCATAAGACAGTAAATAGAAACCTTTAATACTGATAAATGAAATTAAAGATGAGAACATGTCAGATTGGGAGGAGGATCAAATAGGCAATTTAAGTAAAACGGAATTTCCGATAGCAGACAGAGCCCGGGACTCAAGCGCGGGAAACGTGACCGCACGGCAAATTGTAAGACAGGAAGAATTAGGGGAAAGTCAAGATGACAGCGAGGTCGAGTGTACAGAACCGCCAAAGACAGGATTAGGAAACAATTTGGCTTCACTAAACATGAGGGCACCAATCAATTTATCAACTGAAGAAAGATTCGACAGGCATGCAATTGATACAAGCTAACCGCCAATGCTGTCAAAATCAAGATTTCGATGCCAAACAAATACGACAGCAAACTACGGAAGCCACCGTTCAAGAACCAACGTTACTGTAAACCTTACGTGGGGCTTTACAAAGAAAGGCAATGTGGAATGTTGTGGGAGCCATCCTTATCTTGCGTAACGTATTGTAAAACCATTCTTGAGGGTCTTTACGTGGGCCACGATAACATATCCCGAAAATGTTGTACGGCAGCATTGCAGCTACACGAATTGCAGCCATGTACTACGACATTACCCGCCATCATTTCCGATAATGTTTACGGCAATAGATTTCCGGGTCACGGAGGCACACTAATGTCACAAAACGGTCAAACGCGAGCTGGTGGAAGTGCGTGCGGTTCTACTGCTTTTACATCCCAAAAGGAACAAAGAATTAAGACGAGAAATGAGGCTTTGCGGTGGCTTCTTTTTTAAGTAAGCGGTATGATTTAAAAAAATCTAATAAACTGTTGGTGAATACATACCTTTCTCCATAAATTTACCAGAATATCGAAATACAGTTTCGAATATCTCATACAAGCAACTGATCGATGAACTGCTAAAACAGATGGAAGTATGAGAGAGTGTGTATCAGTTATAACATGAGTGGCGTTCACACTCCGGTTTATAGCTGCAGATGACTTGTAAAGTTTTACTTGCCTCCTTAGAGTGAATGATTTATCAATAAGCCTATTGGTGCAGCAAGTATGCAGTGCTTAGCTGGAAGACTCGAAAGATTTAATTATTATAAATTTGAAATAAGAATAAAATTTTTATTTATATTATCTGTTTTTTTTTTTTTTTTCATCAGCACACGAAAACACATGAGATACAGCTTACCCAGAATCAAGCATGAGTCCGACTTCATCGGCAACTTATTTTTCAGAATGCGATCTTTGTATACATTTCTTCGAAGTCCCTTGTTTCTTGTCGCAAATTAATCGCATGTATGAAATTATAGTTCTCTCGTTTGTCCACCTCTCCACTGCTGTACATAACAAACTTCCGGCGACAAACAACTAACAAAACAGGTGGCTATATGAACTCTCAGACTTTCGAACAAAACCGAAGCAACATTGTTTCCGCTCAAACAAGTGATTGCTACGCTGTCGCTGATAGAAGCAGGAAACAAAGGAGTGAAAAGGAAACATCTACAGACAGGACATCGGCAACACGTCGGCAATTAGATGCGACAGCTTGCAACATCAGAAATACTGCCCAACCATACCGTAAAATTACCGTGTATTGCAGCCGCATTACAGGAATGTTAACGGCAACGCTATTGCGGCCAAATATTGCCGGAAAATATGGCCTGTGTAAATGCACCTCAGTCAACGTGGAGTATATTTGGCTGCATCCAATACGTAACCTATGTTGTCAGGGCGACGAAGAAGAAGAAGATGTTGCTGGCGATAACTGTGGAACACGAGGTTCATTGGAGTGCTGGTTATATGTACGAGTGAAGTTCAGTAAGTAATGCAACACTTTTTTCCTCGATAAATTTCGGTGGAAAAAACACGTAATTTCTTGTGGGATATAGTGAAATATTCCCGCTTCTGCCCCTATAGTTTCATGAAGTTCCCATAGGTCGCGGCCCTGCACGTAGTCTTCAAAATACTGTCTGTACGGTGGTGCGTTTCAAGCAGAGAGCTGTCATTAAGTTTCTTTTGGTGGAAAAACAGACCATCGCAAACGTTCATAGGCGCTTCGTGTCGTGCTGTGATATGCAGATGATTAGCTTTTCAGAGCATTCACACATGGTTAGTGCCGCGCCGGTGGCGACACCTACAACGTGCTGACATGAGGAAGGTTTCCAACCGATTTCTCATACACAAACTGCGGTTGACTGGCGTTGCCTGGTGAAACGTTATAGCGAAGCCTCGTGTAAGGAGGAGAAATGTGTACCATCAAGTTTCCGACTTTGATAATGGTCGGATTGCCATATATCGCATCGCGACATTGCTGCTCGTGTTGGTCGAGATCCAAAGACTGTTAGCAGAATATGGAGTCGGTGGGTTCAAGAGGGTAATACGGAACGCCGTGCTGGATCCCAACGGCCTCGTATCACTAGCAGTCGAGATGAGAGGCACCTTATCCGCATGGCTGTAACGGATCGTGCAGCCACGTCTCGATCCCTGAATCAACAGATGGGGACGTTAGAAAGACAACAGCCATCTGCACGAACAGTTCGACGACGTTTGCAGCAGCATGGACTATCAGCTAGGAGACCATGGCTGCAGTTACCCTTGACGCTGCATCACAGACAGGAGCGCCTGCGATGGTGTACTCAACGACGAACCTGGGTGCACGAATGGCAAAAAGTCATTTTTTCGGATGAATCCAGGTTCTGTTTACAGCATCATGATGGTCGCATTCGTGTTTGGCGTCATCGCGGTGAACGCACATTGGAAGCGTGTATTTGTCATCGCAATACTGGCGTATCACTCGGCATGATGGTATGGGGTGCCATTGGTTACACGTCTCGGTCACTTCTTGTTCGCATTGACGGCACTTTGAACAGTGGACGTTACATTTTAGATGTGTTACGATCCGTGGCTCTACCCTTCATTCGATCCCTGCGAAACCCTACATTTCAGCAGGATAATGCACGACCGCATGTTGCAGGTCCTGTACGGGCCTTTCTGGCCACAGAAAATGTTCGATTTCTGCCCTGGCCAGCACATTCTCCAGATCTCTCACCAATTGAAAACGACAGGTCAATGGTGGCCGAGCAACTGGCCCGTCACAATACGCCAGTCACTACTCTTGATGAACTGTGGTATTGTGTTGAAGCTGCATGGGCAGCTATACCTGTACACGCTATCCAAGCTCTGTTTGACTCAATGCCCAGGCGTATCAAGGCCGTTATTGCGGCCAGAGGTGGTTGTTCTGGGTACTGGTTTCTCAGGATCTATGCACCAAAATTGCGTGAAAATGTAATCTCATGTCAGTTCTAGTATAATATATTTCTCCAATGAATACCCGTTTATCATCTGCATTTCTTCTTGGTGTAGCAATTTTAATGGCCAATAGTGTACTTTGTGTATGTACCTCATCGTAATAAGATGCTATACATGTGTACCGTGCGTAGCACGTCAGAGCTATTCTCGTAGTACGATGGTGCGCGAAGCTCTTGGCGGTGCCTAAGGCATCCGGATCAATAGAACAAAACCAACAGCACGGCACAGCAGGGCACACGCTCGTTTACCCGGAGGCACGCTGCCACGGCGGATAAATCAGGTTCCGCAGAGTATCGAGTTTGTTTCGGGCGCGCGCGCGCGGGCGCTTTCGCCTTGCTTGCTTCGTTCGCCAGGTCTCGGTTTGCCAGGGCGAGATTTCGCTCTGTATTTGATGCACGTAATCTGGTAAGTGGGTGGGGAGGACGTGGCGCGCGGTCGCCGACCGGAAGGGAGGAAGGAAGGAATACAGATTAAAGGCCCGCAACGGCATGCCGTGGCTAATGTACATAGCCGAGTTGGGCGGGGAGGGCACAAGGCGCTCAGGAGACGCGACGACTGCCGCCGGGAAGGATATTTAAATCACCCGGCTCACTTTCTGACAACTTTTATAAATACGATAAGGCACCGGCACCGCTGGCGAATTTCCGTTACATTCTTCTTTTCTGAAGCGCGGGGATTAAATTAAAACAAATCTCGGTGGCGTAGCGGGGAATGAGGAACGACCGCTGCTCAGAACGTGAAATGGAAAGCGAGATCGAAAGCGAGACAGATTTTAAATGTCAGGGAGGGAGATATGCAAAACACCGCTATAGCGCCAGTAGATAGAAAAGAAACGGGTCGGTACAGGAAATATGCAGAACGTATCGTTTGCATATTTCGTTCGCCTTGTTCTTGAGCCAATTTCATTTTCGGCTGATGGTATTGCATGTCTCACTTGTTCGGAAGAGCAGGAATAAGATCTCAGGTATTCTGTCTGGAATTTCGTAAGGAAGAACATATTTACACAGTCATAAAATCAGACCAATTGTTCGCGAAAAATGCAACTAAGAACACATTAGGTACTTTGTTAATAGATGGGTGAACTATTAATGGTTCACTCTAATAGTGAGTAGACTGTCGGCGCGGTGGCTGACGGGAGTAGCGTAGATGGCTTACGACTTTGAACTGATACTCACTCACTTCCAGTCACTACAGCTTTTAATCTGTATGCAAGAATTATCTTTATTGAAACTATCAATAAAGTTAAACCTTTTAGAATATTTCAGTGACATTTAACATTGCGTTATATATTTTCTTTCATTTACACATACGCAGCCGTACTGAGAACAACATCGTCTGCTAACTAAGGTTGACTAGATTTACTGTGCTGTAAAAGCTTTCGATGCCAACCGAGGCCATTCGACTTTTATAGACAAAGCTGTTGCAGTCGACCAGAGGGCCGAGATTCTCCTTAAAGTGAATAACTTACACTCCTATAACCGAAATCGCTAATGCACTTCATTAACGTGGCGCTTATCTCTATGGTACCGTTTCTGTGGTGGTATTAAGTTTCTTGATCACCAGAACACGTGCGAGTGACCTGAGCTAAATTCCACATCTCTCCGTAGATTCTCGTGCGGCGAGAGCATGTGACACTTTTGATGATGAACCGTTGCTTGGATGAGAGTATTAAACTTCGAGGCCTCCTAGGAGGTAGTCGGGAGGAGTGGGCTATAAGCCGGCATTGGATTCACCTCCTTCCTTCAATCCCATCAATATGAACAACATACTACACAATAATTTTACAAACCTGACGTGTCACATACAAGCCACTGATGAGGACGAAGATGTGGAGTACAAACGGAAAAAATTCTGAAGTATCGTTCATTATGCCTTAGACAAGAATGTTCCAATGTAGGTCTTAAGGGATGGGAAAAGCCCACCGTGGCTTAATAGTCGTGTTAGAAAACGGTTCCGTGACAAAGAGAGCTTGGTCACAGATTCAAGAGAAGTCAAAACCAAGCTGACAAACAAAAGCTGAACGAAGCGAAAATGAGCTTAAGAAGAGCACTAAGACAAGCGTTCATTGAATCTGAAAGTAAAATTTTGTCAACCGATTTCAGTAAAAACCCTAAGAGGTTTTATTGTATGTATGTAAAATTAGTAAGCGGTTCAAAATCTTCTATTCATTCACTCAGTGACTATACTGGCAGGGAAACGAAAAGTGATAAGAGAGAAGGCCGAAATACTGAACTCGGTCTCCGGAAATTGTTTCAGTGTGGAAGATCGCAACACGCTCCCTCCTTTCAGTCATCATACGGACGTCGAAATAGCAGTTATTGAGATGACCAATCGCTGAAAAGAAAAGCAACTACAATTTCCTAGTACTGGAAAAACATCAGGGCCAGATGAGATACCTATAGGAATCTACAAAGATTATGCGAAAGAACTTGCCCCCCTTCTTGCGGGAGATTATCGCAGAAAGCTGGACCGACGAAGAGTACCTGGCGACTGGAAAAACGCGCATGTCATTCTTGTTTTCAAGAAGGGTCAGAGGACAGATGCACGTAATTACAGGCCTATATCATTGACGTCAGTCTGTTGTGGAATTATGGAACACGTTTTATGCTCAAGAATTGTGACTTTTCTGGAGAACGAAGATCTCCTCTATAAAAACCAACATGGATTCCGCAAACAGAGATCTTGAGAAACTCAGCTCTCTCTGTTCCTCTATGAGATCCATAGCGCTATACACAACGGTGCATAGATTGATGTTGTGTACTTGACTTCAGGAAGGCATTTGACAACGACCCACATTGCAGTTAGTGAAAAAAATACAGTCTTACCGAGTATAGGACCAGATTTGTGACGGGATTCAAGACCTCCTTGCTGACAGAACTCAACATGGCGCCCTTAACGAAACAAAATCGACAAAGAGTCGTTGTGCATTATGGAGAGGTTTATTACTGAAATTTCGAGAGAACGTTTTTCAGGAAGAGCCGAGCAACATATTACTCCCTCATACAATGATCACGACGAGAAAATTCGAGAAATTAGAGCAAATACAGAGGCTTACCGACAATCTAAATTCGTGAGTGGAACAGGGTAGAGGGGATCAGTTAATGGTATCAGAAGTACCCTCCGCCACACACCGTTAGGTGTATCGTGGAGTATGATGTAGATTTAGATGCTCACATCTTGGGTGGATTACCTCAGTTTATTTACCAGCCATATCTCATTTACGTGGTCATCCAATACCAGCCTACTAAAAAGCAAATTGTTGAGTATAAATTACGAGCAACAACCACGCATGGGCATGTAACAAGATCATAATTCTTCTAGTATGATACCTTACCGAGTGCAGAAGCTACCACTTCGACCAGAGGTATCTCTCCAGCGTAATCAGCGACTGCCACATAGTTTCCTGCGAGATGCTTTATCCTTGTCGGTACTAGCTATTTTCGTCGCTAGTGACCTAGTAGCGTCGATTCCTAGGCCGTCATAAAGTTGGGGCACTTTCATCTGAAACACTAGATTCAACAAACTTGGAAATTCATACCTGTCAGAATTGGCTAACAGGCAGACTTCAATAGGCTCACCATACAAAATATTGGCCGCCCCCCTTTAAAAGACCAAACTGGTCGCTTTGGAGACCTGTTGCTGATGCAGAACTGGAACCAGCTGGCCATATGACCCTACATCGCTGACGTAAGTCGCGGCAGTGAAGTGACCCATATATCAGTTGAATAGAATCGGTGCAGTCAGAAGAGTCGACATGAAGACAATGCAGAATGGCGTAAAGTAGCTATCGTGTTAGGACGTGCTCATGAATGAAGTTGCCCAACTTAGTGGTCTATCCAACTTGTCTACAAGAAATGGTGTATGACTCGCAGACATGTAACGGAGGTGGTAAAAATGTCCTAACCGACAGGGGCTGGACTGTAAAGCCTTGTCAGTGACAATCGGTTTCAAACCCGACACGAAAAGCTGCTGTCGGTGAACGCTAGACAATCTCAATCAGTCCCCGAGCGTACATTGCTAAGAGGCCTGCTTGGAATGGGCATGTGCAGCCGGTCTCTCGGGAAAGTCCACAGCTAACAGCGGCGCACATAGCTGCAGTGTCCACCCCCGGTAGCTGAGTGGGCGCCGGCACGCTAACTCAGCGTGTTCGGTCAGAGGGTTAGCTGCCCTCTGTAGTAAAAAAAACTGAGTTAATGGATCAACGACGAATTGTAACGAGTGTCTTGCGACGTCCGCCCCGAGCAGATTCAACGAACAAAATGAGATTAAAAAAAAATAGTGGTCAGTGCGACGGACTGTCAACCCTAAAGGCCCGGGTTCGATTCCCGGCTGGGTCGGAGATTTTGCCGCTCAGGGACTGGGTGATGTGTTGTCCTAATCATCATCATTTCATCCCCATCGACGCGCAAGTCGCCGAAATGGTGTCAAATCGAAAGACTTGCACCAGGCGAGCGGTCTACCCGACGGGAGGCACTCGTCACACGCCATAATAATAATAACTGGAGTCCTCGATGGGCCAAACAGCACAGAAACTGTACAGCAGCTGACTGGACGCTTGTAATGTGGTTCAACGCGTAATGACATTGCGATTTTTGTCTCGTTTGAAGCGACGAACTGTCTGGGCAATTAAAAAGGGTCTGTGACAAGGATGCAGTCTTCTTCCCCTCCTGTTCAATCTGTAGACTGAAGAAGCAATGAAAGATAGGTTGAGGAGTGGCATTAACATTCAGGTTGAAAGAATGTCAGTGACGAGGTCCGCTGACGACATTGCTTTTCCTGGGTGAAAGAGGAATGAAAAGTATAATGAACACACAGTGTGGATTAAGAGTAAATCGAAGAAAGATGGAAGTGATGAGCAAAAGCAGAAATCCGATTAGCAATAAACTTAACACAAAAATTGGCGACCGCATTGTAGACGACGCGAAGGAGTTCTGCTGCCTTGGAAACAAAATAACACATGACAGATGAATCAAAGAAGACATGCAAAGCAGACTAGCAGAAGAAAGAGGGTATTTCTGGCCAAAAATATTCTGCTTGAATCATACATGTTCAAATGCGTGTGAATTCCTAAGGGACCAAACTGCTGAGGTCATCGGTCCCTACACTTACACACTACTTAAACTAACTTAAACTAACTTATGCTAAGAACAACACACACACCCATGCCCGAGGGAGGACTCGAACCTCCGGCGGGAGAGGCCGCGCAACCCGCGACACGACGCCTCTAACCGCGCGGTCACTCCGCTCGGCGGTATCATACATCGGTCTTATTGAGGAAGAAATTTCTGAATATGTACGTTTTGAGCACAACATTGTTTGGGAGTAAATAAAGGCCTGTTGGAGAAGCCGAAAAGAGGGCACTGTAAGCGTTTTAAGTGTGGTGCTGCAAAAGGATGTTGAAAATTAAGTGGACGGATAAGATAAGAAATGAGGGGGTTCTCCGCAGAATCGAGAAGGAGAGGAACATATGGAAAACACTGACAAGAAGAAGTTAAAGGATGATAGGGCACGCACTAAGACATCGAGGAATAACTTCTATGGTACTTGAGGGGCCTTTAGAGGGTAAAAAATGTTAGGGAACTTAGAAATGTTCAAATGTGTGTGAAATCTTATGTGACTTAACTGCTGAGGTTATCAGTCCCTAAGTTTACACACTACTTAAACTAAATTATCCTAAGGGCAAACACACACACCCATGCCCAAGGGAGGACTCGAACCTCCGCCGGGACCAGCCGCACAGTCCATGACTGCAGCGCCTTAGACAGCTCGGCTAGTAGGGAACTAAGAGACTGAACTATATTACACAACTGAGAAAACTAGGTGCAAGTGACACATGGACATCAAGAGATTGGCACAGCAGAAGAATTTATTGCAGGCCGCATCAAACCAATCAGAGGACTAATGAAGAAGAACATGGGTATTCACGAAAGATATAAATCTGGAACATTGGACGGGCCTTACCCCAGTCCTTCTTAACGCGGTACAGTGGTTAACATAATGTTGAATGTGGGTCGTAAAATATTACTGAGACTTGGGTAATGACATTAAACTTCATATGAGGAAGTTAACAAATGAGCTCGATACTGAGGTACTCTTTAAAAGTAATATTGATGGTGTTCCGTAGGGAACCACTTTGGAAACAGTAACATCTGAGGCCATACTGCTGCATACCATGTGTTTCTTTGTCTCTAAATTATCTGAGGGTTGCCACATCCCAAGTTATACAACAATCAGTCCGTTCACATGGATTTTATACTTGAGTAACCATGTCATGTGATAGGCGCTTTCATAAGCAGCGTTGCATCATTACTGTTACGACGAGCTATCGACAGCCAACTGACATAATGTATACGATGCGTCTGCAAATGACAGCTGTCTCCAGCAAAGCTTGCAACTCCATCGTGTCTCTTTATTAATGAGCTGACAGTAAACACAGATTACCTACAGGAGAGTTAATGATTTCTTCAGACTTTGCCTATAGGCTTTTCAGAGCAATGTTAGTGTGGAGTCCATATGTGGAAAATACACATCTCTGCCTGATGGAGCTGTTTATAATTTACTCTAGCAGGAGTTCGTTTCCTGTGCTTCTGAGCTGCAAGTGCTCGACTGTGTAACCACCCTCATTCTGCCACAGAAACAAATGAACGTATTATATCTGTATACAACAGTAACTTAGCTCTCCTTTCAAGTGATGTACTACTTTAATATCACAGTTTTGTTTTACATTTTAAAATTGCCCTTATTTACATATCTTTTCTTCCCCCTTCAGTGTCATTTACAGTTTTTATAATTGTCATTACAATTTTTAGCAACTGACATGGTCGCTCTTGCTGTGATACAGAACAAATTGATACGTAAAACAAAAAGACTTATGCCAATTGCTATGGGAAATGAAAGCCTAGAAAAAACTAGACACAGTTTCTCAGAATATTTATTTTAATGTTAATTCCTACAAAAATATTCTACTTGCATAACTGGTGGACCAGAGACACTAAAAAGAACATTGCTGGGAAAAGATGGCTGAAATACAAACAAAAGTTTGATGGTAAATCGCAAGCAATGTGCAGAAGTGTCAAGTTCTAATGAAAATGTGGAAGGTCATAGCAAATCAAAAGTTGATATCTGCAGAATAAGGGAGAGTAAAAACGTATTGTGGTACTTCAATGAAAACAAATCAACAATAACTTTCGGGAAAGTTTCAGAGAAAAGAAAGAGACATCATCCTAATTTCGGTCTACCGTTGCTGCATTCCCTTTAAAGGGAGCTAATGGAATACCATACACAGGAAAGTTTATAAGAAGCAGCACACGTCCAAGTCAACCGACTATGTGTGGGTAACTCCCCGTCGAGGAAGCCCTGTTTAGCCTGCAAAGCTATACAGATCTATTTTGACACAAGAAAGAATCTAAAACTTATCATCATCCATTGAACTTTGGCATAACATATGCTTTAAGATGAGACAGAGTCTACATGTTGATTGGTATAATGTTAGATGAATGATCAAACCTTCACATCTTGTCACGAAGGAATATTAAATGAACTAGAAAAAAGATGTCTTTAATGCAGTTTTAAGTTTTATACTGGTCGTTTAGTTGCTGGTTTTATCCCACGAAGTGGCACCGCTCAGCCTCATTTGATTCGTCTCATGAAAAAAATATTGTCAATAACGTAAAACATTTTGCTCATGGAGTTTCAAGTCAACCTATTGCTACAAAGCTCAGTATGTTTGTGATGCTCTCAGAAGGTGTCTTGCTGTTCACAGTTCTGCACTGAAGACTCAAGAGAGGCTATGCAAAAGGAATGGCAGTCAGTTCCCAGACCGCATATTAGCAGTAGTAGGGTAGTGGCGTATCACCCCAATTTTGATATCAAACTGATATGCCAATTAATTAAATTGATTAATTAATTTTCCCCCAACCAGGCCCACCCCCAACCCTGGATGACGTCATGTGTTTTTCTCAGCCTGCATGTGGGGCCCAGACCCCCTTCCCACCGTCCCCTACCTACCCTGTAGGTGGGAAGTTCGCATTGTGGCGGGAAATATGAATTTTGGCAGGATTTTCGAATTTTGATGGTAATTTCTTTGGCCCAGGACTGTCCTGACGCCCCACCCCACCCACCACCCAGGAATTGGTGGGAAATTAAAAATGGCGGACCCTTTCTGGGACTTGAATCCTGTTCCTTCTGGATGGAAAGCCCTAGTGCAGGAGAGGAAGGTTAGCTCAGTGTCAAGGGCTATTCGGTCAAGGGGGGCGGCTAATGAGGGGGGAGGGGGTTTGGGGGAATGGAATATCGCTTAACAAAAGGAGAGTTGGTGTCCTCCACCGACAAATTGGTAAAATTTGGTTTTGCTTAAAGTAGTTTTTGGTAACCGTTTTATAGTTCAGGGTAAAAAATGTGTATTAATAAATAGTGAGATGCGCATTTTAAGTTAAATGATATTTATTGATTTAGATACTAAGCTATTTGTTGCTTTTGTTCTTTTGTTAAAATGTGTTTGAAATACATTGCAGCCTATATTGCTACATAATTATAAAAAAAAAATGATTAAATATCTTGGAGTGATATATTCAGATTTCTGAAGTCAATTTATCCAGTGTAATATGATACTCTATTGGAAGGGGCTGTAGCCCCCGTAGCCCCACCCTCGCCACTGCTCCTGGTCAGCGTACTTTATTTATTTGGGTTGGGAAACTAATGTAAAGATCAGTCCCAATTACATAATAAATCATCCAGATTGGGCCTAATTATACAAAAGGACTGCATAAAATCGCAATACAGCTCAAAAATTGACGATAACATACAAGTGGTGTTACCCGGCTGGGAAAAAGTTTCACAGTACCACTCAAAACTAGTGACAGACACACTCAAACTCTACCCTTCACCTACAAGCTGGAGGGAAAATGCTGGGGTGTAAGGTATTACCTTCATTCTTGTTGGCAGGAAATATGTTCAACTGACAAAATGCTCATGTTGGACAGAGAGGAGTTTAATAAGTGTATTACCTGTAAGCATACAGCTGAGGACAATATTTATCGTTGTTTGATGTTGCAGTTCGCTACAGATGCCTGCTCAAAAATCACGCTGCAACCCAGGTAATTGAAGTCAATGCACACTACGACAACTGATGGAAAAAATGCATCACTGTTCTAATTACACTTCGAAATTGTCATGAAAAAACAAGCACTCTTAATGAATGGGTCATAATGAAACACATGTACTGGGGAAAATCGTCATCCCAAAAGACTGCAGAGGGGGCGGTAGTTGAAAGTGTGTGCTCCTCGATGGCGCTCACAAACTTCCGAAATTCTTCTTGCATTCTCTCACCCCTCTCCTCCCTCCATCCCTCACTCCCTCCCTCCATCCATCCATTCATCCATCCACCTGCGAGAGGGACACAGCCTTTTTCAAATGGCCAGCTGACCCGTAGAGTGCCTCGCGGCAAAAGCTGACGACATTCGCTAACCGCCTTGAGGCAACAGTCCTTTGGCAACACAAAAAGATATATAGTTAACTAGTACCCCACCCGTGGCCTAACAGATGTCTTACGATGTCCGCCCCGAGCAGATGCAACGATCAAAATCGAACAAAGTGAGATCTAAAAAGAGAAAAAAGAAAAAAAAGAAAAGGGGGGTAGCGTCTTTGCTTAGTTATCAAAACATCCTCAGTCCTGGGTTCGAAACCCCCACCACTTAAATTTTGATTAATAATCAGCATTGGCGGCAAAGGCTTCCAGCAAAGAAGTCAACCTCATTCTGCCAACGGCCTTGTAAAAGGGTAGAGGAGCGGACAGAAGTTCAGGGCACTCTCTTGTCCTTGGGGTGGGAAACTGCCTATGAAGGCAGAAGAATCAGCAATGATCAACGACATGAGGATGCAGTAGGCAATGGAAACCACTGCATTAAAGACACATAACGTGTATCCACAGGACATGTGGCCTGTAATGTGTCGTCATGATCTCTCCATTGGCAAAAGATTCCGGAATAGTCTCCCATTCGAGTCGCTAGGAGGAGACTGCCAATGGGGAGCGGACCAATCATGAGAGAAAGATTGAATAGTCAATGGAAGGAGAATTTTCTATGAAACAGGAGGGGGGGGGGGTGAAATGTCAGGAGCTTGAATGTGGTAAGGAAGCTATAAAATTTAAAAAGGGGAATGCAAAGGCTCAATGTAGATGTAGTAGGGGTCAGTGAAGTGAAATGAAAAGAAGACAAGGATTTCTGGTCAGATAAGTATAGGGTACTATCAACGGAAGCAGAAATGGTATAAAGGGAGGAGGATTCATTATGAACAGGAACGTAAGGCAAAAAGTGCGTTCAGCGAACAGTTCAATGATAGGCTTCTTCGTATCAGAATCGATATCAAATCAACACCGAAAACGGTAGTTGAGGTATACATGGCACACCGCAATCTGAAGATGAACAGATCGAGAAAGTATAAGAGAATATTGAAAGGGTGATACAGTACATAAATGGAGATGAAAATGTAATAATCTTGGGGGACTGGAACGCAGTTGTAGGGGAAGGAGTAGAAGAAAAGGTTACAGGAGAATATGGGCTTGGGACAAGGAATGAGAAAAGAAAAAGACTAATTGAGGTCTGCAACAAATTTCAGCTAGTAATAGCGAATACTCTGTTCATGAATCATAAGAGGAGCCGGTATACTTGGAAAAGACCGGGTGATACAGAAATATTTCAGCTACATTACATCATGATCAGACAGAGATTCCAAAATCAGATACTGGATTGTAAGGCGCACTCAGGAGCAGATATAGACTCACATCACAATAAAGTAGTGATGGAGAGTAGGCTGAAGTTCAAGAGATTTGTTAGGAAGTATCAATACGCAAAGAAGTGGGATAAGGAAGTGCTAACGGATGACAAGACATGCTTGAAGTTCTCTAAGGCTATAGATACAGCAATAAGGAATAGCTCAGTAGGCAGTACAGTTGAAAAGGAATGGACATCTCTAAAAAGTGCAATCAGGGCATCTGGAAGGGAAAACGTAGGTACAAAGAAGGTAACTGCGAAGAAACCATGAGTAACTAGAAGAAATACTTCAGCTGGTCAACGAAAGAAGGAAGCAAAAAAAAGGTCTGGTAAATTCAGGAATACAGAAATACAAGTCGCTGAGAAATGAAAAAAATAGGAAGTACTGGGAAGCTAAGGTGAAATGGCTCCATGAAAACTGTGAAGAAATCGAAAAAGAGATGATTGTTGGAAGGACTCACTCAGCATTTACTAACAACATTCGGTAACATTAAAAGCAAGGGCATAAATATAAAGAGTGCAACGGGGATTCCACTGTTAAATGCAGAGGAGAGAGCAGATAAGTGGAAAGAGTATATTGAAGACCTCTGTGAGGGAGAAGATTTCTCTGATGGATAGAAGAAGAAACTGGAGTCAATTTAGAAGAGATATGGGATCCAATATTAGAATCAGAATTTAAGAGAGCTTTGGAGGACGTAAGATCAATAAGACAGAAGGGGTAAATAGCATTCCATCAGAATTTCTAAAATCATTGGGGGAAATGGTAACAAAACGACTCTTCACGTTGGTGAGAATGTATGAGTCTGGCAACATACCATGTGACTTTCGAAAAAATATCTTCCACACCATTCCGAAGACTGCAAGAGTTGACAAGTGTGAGAATTATCGCACAATCAGCTTAACAGCTCATGCATCCAAGTTATTAACAAGGATAATATACAGAAGAATGGAAAAGAAAACTGAGGATATGTTAGGCTTTAGGAAAGGTAATAGCACCCGGGAGGCCACTCTGAGGTTGCGGTTGATAATGGAAGCAAGACTAAAGAAAAATCAAGACACGGTCATAGGATTTGTCGACCAGGAAAAAGTGTTCAACCGTGTAAAATGATGCAAGATGTTCGAAATTCTGTGAAAAATAGAGATAAGCTATAGGGAGAGACGGGTAATATACAATATCTACAAGAGCCAAGAGGGAATAATAAGAGTGGATGACCAAGAACAAAGTGTTCAGATTAAAAGGGCGTAAGACATGGATGTATTCCTTTGCCCCTACCATTCAATCTGTACATCGAAGAAGCAATGATGGAAATAAAAGAATGCTTCTGGAATGGAATTAAAATTCAAGGTGAAAGGGTATCAATGATATGATTTGCTGATGACATTGCTATCCTGAATGAAAGTGAAAAATTACATGTTATACTGAATTGAATAAACAATCTAATGAGTACAGATTATGGATTGACAGTAAATCGAAGAAAGATGAAAGTAATGAGAAGTTGCAGAAATGAGAACAACAAGAAACTTAACATCAGGACTGATGGTCACGAAGTAGATGAACTTAAGTAATTCTGCTACCTAGGCAGCAAAATAACCAATGATGGCTGAGGCAAGGGCATTGAAAACAGACTGGCACTGGCAAAAAGGGTATTCCTGGCCAAGAGGTCTATTAGTATCAAACATAGGCCGTAATTTAAGGAAGAATTTTCTGAGAATGTGAGTCAGGAGCACAGCATTGTATGATAGTGAAACATGGACTGTGGGAAAAATCAGTGGCTCCCATCACCCGTTCCTCCCGCTGGTGGATCCAACTTCAGACATAGAACTCATCTCCGGATGTAACGAGTGATGGATCAACCTTCTAACACTATCCTACACATGGCGTACTGTGGATCCGTCTCTGAATGACGCTCTACATATAACGCGGGGCGGATCCACTTTCAAATCCTATCCCAGATGTGGCATATTGCTGAACCGCATTCACACATTGCTCATGGTGGATCCACATTCGAACACTAACTAGGGTCAACTCCAGGTCATGGGAATCATCTGTGACATATACAGGCATCCAGAAAATAGAGCAAACGCACTGCAGCTGTAGAATATTTGGTTGTCGGTGAATGGATGCATTCGAGAACACTGTTATACTATGCCGACCGATCAGAAAAATAGTACATTTGCACTAGGTGTTGACATTTGGACTACATTTACAAGCAATTTTAGAATACGTGGTAAGAAGTGATGTCATGATCCTATGGACATATATGACATAAAATCGATAAAATTACAAAAAATGACGAAAAATACGTAGAAATTGAGGCAAAATACACAAAAATGCAGGGGGGGGGGGGGGGAAATTGAGAAGAATGTGTGGGTACATGTATGTCTTCTGCTTGGTGCAGAAAGTCCTTGTGCGTGGGAACGAGAATGCATCATCAAGAGGAATACAAGAAAAAGTTAACATGAAAGCACCTGGAACCAGGGAAACTGTCACTTTTTCGTCGACAGCGATAAGGCGGTTGGGATAGAATGTTTAACGTGGATGATCGTCAAATGTAGAATAAATAAATTTATATATATGTCGGGTCACAAACCCAGATGTGAACCCAAAGTTATCAGCAACTGCCTTATAAATTTTTATAAATGTCCTTAGCTAAAGAGCGTTGTATTACCAGTTGGGGTGACTGCGATATAAAACTGCAGAATGGATCACGTGTCTGACCGTGTGAAGGACTGTTTACGTGTTTTAAACTTTAACAAACTTTATTTACAATGTGGTTCTCTGTGCTTTCCGCCAATCGTAGTCATACGGTGTGAGCTAGCAAAAACTTTACAAACAGTTGCTGTGTGGCCTTTTTTTTTTTTTAGCAACATTCTACTGCATGTCTATTGACATGATAGTGATACATGGAAGTTGACTGCTGTCTTTGATGTTTTCCTGGAGAAAAAGAGCCATCTGCCTCTAAACTGACATGGATTTGCGTTAAAGGATGATACAAGGTGAATGGATTGATGGGTTGAGAGGTGTTGTACCGAGGTATGATTTATGGTAGACTGGCGATGCATACTAGGAAGAGGGAGACGTTGCTGCTTGCTATTTATCACGCATGTCCGCCCCCGGTAGCTGAGTGGTCAGCGCGACAGACTGTCAATCCAAAGGGCCCGGGTTCGATTCCCGGCTGGGTCGGAGATTTTCTCCGCTCAGGGACTGGGTGTTGTGTTGTCCTAATCATCATCATTTCATCCCCATCGACGCGCAAGTCGCCGAAGTGGCGTCAAATCGAAAGACTTGCACCAGGCGAACAGTCTACCCGACGGGAGGCCCTCGTCACACGACATTTCATTTATCACGCATTTAATCTTTCTTTACGTTGTTATCTCGGGGTGTATCAGTTGTATGGTATATTCTGTGATCGGCTAGTATACACTTCGTGTTCTGTGTGTGACTTCGAGCAGTATCTGCCTGCAATCATTAAGAGCAAATATCTCTATCCACAGGCATCAGAGGGCTTCCAACGCATGTGTAATGATGAAACATATCCATCAATGGAAAACCTGTTTCGGCGTCCTCACCTACACGAATGAAGATGTATGCGATGTATTCCATTTCTTGGACACATCTTGGCCATAAATCGAGTCTTCAGTTTCATATAGGTACGAAGCGGCTGTTACTATACTTTTCATGTTCGTCCTATCCAAAATGCATAAGTGGATCATCGGGGAGGGGGCACGACTTTTTAGTGCGTTGGTGTATAAGATGTGCAAATATTCTTGAAGAAAATCAAACAGCACGTGGGTATGTCAGTAATATGACCATATACTGATCCTTTGCGTCATTCTATGACAGTGAAACATGGACTGTGGGAAACATCAATGGCTCCCATCTCCCGTTCCTCCTGCTGGTGGATCCAACTTCGGACACAGAACTCATCTACGGACATAACGTATGATGGATCAACCTTCTAATCCCATCCCAGACATGACGTATAGTGGATCCGTCTCTGAACGTCGCTCGGGATATAACGCGTGGAAAAAATATGGGAAACGACATAAAATCATTAAAATACGAGGAAAACTATTATAATCATGAGGAATTGATGTGAGATAAGTAAAAATTGAGGGAATTAGTATGAAATACCTAAAATCGCGAAAACCTAGTAAAATTATGGAAACTGACTGAGAATACGTAAAATTAGAGACAGAATACTAAGCCAAATCAATAAAATTGCGTGTTGTGGAGGAGGAGAGTAGACTGATGTTACATATACACACCTTAATAGTGGAGCGAAGAGGCATTCCAGAGACGTGGTATCAAGGCGAAAAGGGCAATAATTATCCTGCACATGAGCAATACCACCTAACATCAGGCCATAACTTTTGTATGCAAGAGGAAAATTACCGGGGGCAGTGGTAAACTGCGGTAAGACAATTACATCTCCTCTGGTTACTGATCATGGTGTTTATTCCTTCGTATGCATTTTCGGCTGTCGACCATGATTTTGTAGGGCTGTGTAAGCATATCATAATTTATGAACCGTGACCGGGCTTGAAGGCATCATACGTCTCTGTAAATCTATGTAGTGTTTGTGTTACAAAGAATGTATATTTTCTTTGTTGTGCAAGGTAGTAACTTTATACTTTACAGTTGGTCACCATAGTTTATCGTAGAGAAACTTGGAGGGAGAAAGTATTTCATTCGCCGTGATTACATTTTTTACATTGGAATATTAACAGCGTTGTATTCCACACAGCTAACAGGTGAGAAGCCGCGCCGCTCTAGCAATACAGTGTGTTTTAAGTGCAGAACCGTGTAGCGTTAGGAATGTATGTGTGTATGTTCCACGATCATTTGTCTCTTGCCAATACCTTCCTGGTAATGACCCCAGACACTAGAAAAATACCTCTAAATCGATAGCACAAATGATTTGCGTAAAATGCTTCAAACTACATCTGCCTGGAGGTCCGTCATGCACAAACCACACGTTTCTTCTTCAGAAGCGTCTGTTATATCATCACAACACTCTCACATCTGCTATACACCGACAAGGGGTGCTAACCTCTTCGACATGCGCTCATGTGGAGAGATCTTGTACACTTGAATGGGCGCTGTGAGTCCGATTAGTGCAGAACAGTCTTCGCTGAACAGCAGTTATGGACTCAGTTTGCTCTGTTGCATAGTTTGCACACAGTAGCCTCCTACATCTGGTAAGTTGCAAATTAAATTGGTGACATAGTTTAAGGGAGGGTTCGTCAAAGATAATGCGGGGAGGTCTCTCGATCTACAACCTTATCCGAAGAATGCGAGAATGCTTTGTGACACCCATCCACATAGAGAAATATGGGCAATTGTAATCGTAAATAACACACAATGATCCAAGTACTAGAAATATGTGGATCAGTATAGGACGCTGTTAGGTATACTTTGGTGTATATGTATGTTTGAGAATTAACAATGAATGGACGCACTGCACCATCATCTATCTACATTTGCAGTCTTGTATATAGCACTCGCAAGGTAGTGGACGGGTGGTTTAGCGATGATACAGAAATTGGGAAGCACACTGCCGCCACATTAGTCGGTTTTGTAATTACAGAAAATCTTGTAATATTGCTAAAACTGGTCGCACTGTCAGTTGTGGTGCTTATTACAGTGAATCGACAACGCCTTTTCCATCCCATCCGCCCACTGGTATGCTGTTGATTACCACATGTTGATTGACTGACATCACTTCTTTGACATGGAGAGAGACTCTTATTGGGAGCAACACCCTTTTAGGAAAGTCTGCACTGAAATAGTGATAGCGTGCATGACTGCAATATGACGGATCAATCGAAACGGGACACCTAGACATCTGCTACCACGTCACTGTGAAACATAACTTTAAATGTAGAGGTCATCAATCACCCTACGAAAGCGGTTTGGAAACGTCCCTCAACGCTGTAAAAAAAATGGTTCAAATGGCTCTGAGCACTATGGGACTCAACTGCTGAGGTCATAAGTCCCCTAGAACTTAGAACTACTTAAACCTAACTAACATAAGGACAACACACACATCCATGCCCGAGGCAGGATTCGAACCTGCGACCGTAGAGGTCGCGCGGTTCCAGACTGTAGCGCCAGAATCGCTCGGCCACCAGCGGCCGGCAACGCTGTAAAACTCTACCAGTTTTCATATGTCATGATGTCTTCCACATTTTTTTTGTCCATAAGAAACACTGCCTCTGTCTTTTATTTCAATCACACGGTATGTATTGTGGAAGGAACAGCAGCTTAATTTACACCATGTGATGTCCAGTTTTCTGTGAGAGTCAATAGATCGAGACGTATTAATACCCTCTCTTGCGATTGATAGTCTGTGGGATGTGGTCCTTCTACAGGACAGGTGGCGAAACTTTACATTGTGGAAGCGACTTTGATCACGAGCCACCTGCTCTAGTGAACCAATAGCTGTATATTTAATAAGATTGCCAGATTCGGACAATGTTGGCATGCAGACTATATTTGTTTTCGATATATCAGAAGACATGGACGCGGTAATAATTTATCGAGTCCCTAACAGATGATGTTGCACTCCGTCTTCTGGCCACGAGTGGCCTACCGGGATCATCCAACCGCCGTGTCATCCTCAGTGGAGGATGCGGATAGGAGGGGCGTGGGGTCAGCACACCGCTCTCCCGGTCGTTATGATGGTATTCGTGACCGAAGCCACTACTATTCGGTCGAGTAGCTCCTCATTTGGCATCACGAGGCTGAGTGCACCCCGAAAAATGGCAACAGCGCATGGCGGCCCGGATGGTCACCCATCCAAGTGCCGACCACGTCCGACAGCGCTTAACTTCTGTGATCTCACGGGAACAGGTGAATCCACTGCGGCAAGGCCGTTGCCACAACAGATGATGTTGGCAGAGTTTTAACAGTTCGTAGTCTTTCTATGTTGGATGGTACAAAAAAAGGTGGGGGAGAATGTTTGGGTAACAGACATGAATGCATCCTGAGACACGCATATCTCCTTAAGATTTCAGTACTTGTATGTAGTTTGGTGGTGGTGGTGTTAAGTTCCTATGGAACCAAAATGCTGAGGTCATCGGTCCCTAGGCTTACACACTACTTAATCCAACTTAAACTAACTTACACTTAGGGTAACATACACATCCATGCCTGAGATATAGTTTGGAGATGTTCCACAGTGTAGTAGCAAAATCTTCGTCCTTCTTCCATTCCGTGTATGATGTGGAGTCTTCCTAATTTTCCAACAAGGAACACCACTGAAACTGCTAGTACTACCTGCAACCTCGTGTTGCAGGGGAAAGCTTCCTTTGGCGCTGACCCTAAACACTGTACATGGTTGGTAGAGCTACGACAACATGTTCTCATTTCCACCGAGTGGTCAAAACACGGTCCTGTCGCATTAACTCAGCTCATCCTGTTTCTTCACGGGATGCAGAAGGTCTTAGAGATAGCGCTCTCTGACGTCCGTTCAGGTCCGACTTAAATTGGGACAATCACAGGGAGAATGGGGCAGAGACAGAGGAGCAGTTACAAGATGCAGAGGGACTGTCTAAAAAACTGGAGTTTTCAAAGTATGGGTCCTTAGCAGATAGGTTCGAAAACGGTGACTCGTATCGAGATATGAGAGTGGCACGAATATGATTCAGCAGTGGCTATAATCATTAAAAGTTGTCTCTACAGGATCCAATGTAAGTGTGTGGTTGAATGGACAGATTTGATTCCAAATTGCAGACAGCATTTCTACCAGAAAGCATAATGCTATCAGCGACTCGTGTGTGCCTGTAGGCTCAAGACCTCTTTTTAACCAGGGTGACAGTCACATAGTTATTACGATTGTGTTTTTAATAGCGCGGTCCTCACGCGAAATTTATGTCGCAGGCCGTAGAACCCCTCTGTGGTCAGCTTCAAATGTTGGTTCTGAATAGTGCTCCTCGAAAATAACTTCGTCTTCCCTTGATGGATACCCATTTGACCTACCTGGTAAGTATAATCCGAATGCTGTAAAAAAATACTCGCCATGCAAAGTGACTCTCATGATCAATTTAATAAATTAGCCTATCAATTTGATAACAATGACGTGCACTCTGATGGGCAGAAGAGGTGTCTAGGGCTCACGGGATGATTCTTGACAGGCGTTTCTTTCTTTTTTTTTTTTTTATTTCGTTGTAGCGATATCCTTTAATGAAATTTCAGTCTCCCACCTACACAGAGTGAGACAGGCTCTCACGATTTATTTCGTAAATGCTAGTATGACCGCACTGGTGAAACGGGACTTGTCACAGTGTACAAAACAGCTACGTTCTCTTGAATTGTAACTTGTTGTTGTCGGTCGAAAATTGATTGTGTTTTTTCCGTCATGTGAGCCAGTGGCGTTAGAGATTGTATTCTCTAATGATATTTCACGTGTCTGAAATATTTGTAATACACATGTGCATGACAGTTTATTTACAGACGCACATTTGAACGCAAGAGACGCTCACAGATCGTGGAATTTGTCCATCAAGCTGAATGCAATTGCACAACATAGATGTTTTTTCTTCAGAGTTTAAATTCTCGCTTTTTCTTTACTCCAATGTAGGTTTCGAAATAACGAAAGCATTGTGCAGTGATCGGTAGTTTTTGCATCAAAATAGTGGAAGTTTTTTTTCCCGATTTTACGCAGGATCGACATGTCTTTGCTGATCATCTGTAACCGGCGGTAGTGCATTTCGTGGGATGTCACAAAATAATGAGATGCAGTTGAATGTAAAAACTATACCAATTTTGCTCATAAACTAAAAGAAAATTGACTGCATCTCTTTTCGTGGAAAGAGGACATTGATTATCATCGTGATTGTATTTTCCTTTCTTTATAGATGCTTGATTATGGGAGACACGTTGATGTTAAATAGAAATGTTACAGTCCAGTGGTCAGAACGACTGGAGTATTAGAGATTTGGTGGACAAGTTCCATAGGAGGTCGCGGTTGTCTTTTAGACTAACAACCCGCAGTCAGGATAGCTCTCATTTATCGTGATTTTGTTCTCAGGGATGCTGGCATCACGTTCTATTGTATGTGTAGCTTCTGTCGGCATCGATAACGCTGACTGCCCAGCAACATGCTCATTGTACTAAAGACATTGCAGTCGCTTCCTGTTTCCAAAGCACCCAACTTTTGAAAAAGCTATTTGGAGCATCCTCCGGAATTTCGTTGTTGTTCCAGGGTGTCCAATCTTTCTGAGAAATACGTTTAACAGATTGCAAGAAAGAGTTGCACTGACATTAAATATAACTGTTCTCCATCGCAGAATGGCAGGCTTGTGGGGGTGTAGGAGGTGGGAGCGTGACTCCTGTGGGTTTTCGATGGACACAGGTGCGCTCTGACCAGGGGGCGGCGCATGGGGCCTGTGTCGCTGTATTTTAGATGAACAATTTGCGCTTGGGGTGGCTGTCCTTTTCTCTCCTATTTAGTTGACTATACACGTGTTTGTGTTGGCGAAGGATGGTCGCCTCAAGGTGGTCAGCGACTGTGGCCAGCTTGTTCCACGAGATGCACATCGGAGCAGCTGGTAGTTTGAAAAAGCCTGTCCCCCCCCCCCCCTAGTTGGATGGATTGAGGGAGGGGGGGGGGGGAGGGATGAGGGGAGGTAAGAGGGCCTTGAATTTCGGAAGTTTGTGAGCGCCTAACGAAGAGAACGCACGTTCACCTACCGCCCCCTCTCTGCAATCTTTTGGAACGACGATATCGATAGTGTATGTGTTTCATTATGACCCATTCATTGCGAGTGCCGGTTTTTTTTTTTTTTTTTTTTTTTTTTTTTTACAATTTCGAAGTGTAACTAGAACAGTGATGCATTTTTTCCATCAGTTGTTGTAGTGTGTTTTGGCTTCAATTACCTGGCCTGTAGGGTGATTTTTGAGCAGGCATCGCCGGCCGAAGTGGCCGTGCGGTTCAAGGCGCTGCAGTCTGGAACCGCAAGACCTCTACGGTCGCAGGTTCGAATCCTGCCTCGGGCATGGATGTTTGTGATGTCCTTAGGTTAGTTAGGTTTAACTAGTTCTAAGTTCTAGGGGACTAATGACCTCAGCAGTTGAGTCCCATAGTGCTCAGAGCCATTTGAACCATTTTGAGCAGGCATCTGTAACGAACTCTGGCATCAAACAACGATAAATACTTTCCTCAGCTGTATCCTTACAGGTAATACACTTATTAATCTCCTCTCTGTCCAACTCGAGCATCTCGTATTCCCAGCCTTTTTCCCACTAGCATGTAGGTGAAGGGTGGAGTTTTAGTTTCGAGTGGTATTGTGAAATTTTTTCCCAGTGGGATAACCCGGTCGTATGGTATCGTCAATTTTTGAGCTCTATTGCGATTTTAGGCAGTCCTTTTGTGTAATTAGACCTGATATTTATGATTAATTACGTAATTAGTTCCGATCTTTACATCAGTTTTCCAACCAAAATAAATAATGTACACTAACCTAACCTCCCTCTCCTACAGCTGGACAGTATCCATGTGTAGGGGGACTGGGGAGGGGGGGGGGCGGGTGTACTTGGGCTTTCCATCTAGAAGGACCAGGGCTCAAGTCCCAAAAAGGGCACCACTATTTTTAATTTCCAACCAATTCCCGGGTGGTGGGTGGGGTAGGACATCAGCACAGCCCTGGGCCAAAGAAATTCCCGCGAAAATTCGAAATTCTCGCCAATAGGGTAGGTGGGGGAGGGGTGGAGAGGGGGCCTGGGACCCAGGTGCAGGCTGAGAAAAACACTTGTCGTCATCTGGGGGTGGGGATGGGTGTAGTCAAGGGGGGGGTAATTAATTGATCAATTTAATTAATTTGCATATCAATTTGATATCCACTAACTTACTACTGTTAACTTTAACGTCATCTTGCCACTGTATGTGCAGCATTGTTGCTCGGGATAACTACAATCTGTATTGGCATTACTTTTGGTTTACCAAAGTAACACATTCTATTTTGTTCTTTTGTTTCAAAACTGAAGTGGAGCACAAGTTCGGAATATTTTTACTAGTAATACACTGCCTTCAGTCACAATATTGTGTTTTTCTGCTTAAGTCCAACATGTTTCGTACCAACAACTTCATTTTCACAGCTTCACTTCTGATTCAGTTTATCACCAAGGAGTAAATGAGCGACAAAGTTGTTAGTTTTACAAAAGCAGCATCTCAGACGAGATTAACGAACAAATGATGTACCCCTACTAGTTACTTTCATTGGATAATTGTCTTCTGAAGTTAACTAAAAACAATAATTTGTTCATTAGTCTCATCTGAAATGCTTTTCACGTAAAACTACCAACTGTGGCGATCTGCTTACTGGTCAATGATAACCTTCAAAAACATCAATAAAGTCAATAAAGGCGGAGTTGTAGCTCCGAAACACTTTTGACGAAAAAAAATATTGTGATAGAAAGCCAGCGTATTACTAGCAAAAGTATCCTTAACGTGGGCACTGCAATCACAGACAGCACCCGACAAAATGTCTGTTAACAACAAGTCCTTTACCTGGGAATCTGCTTTCGAATTTAGTTTCCTACGTTTTCGACCATATTTACACACATTAGAGAGGTAACTTTCTTAAGTAATGTTGATTCTATTGTTTTCCTTTGACTTGTAGCAGAAAATCTTACACGATTAACAGCAAACTACCCTCGAAATACGGACGTTTAATTTCATTCTGTAAGTCCAGGTGGAAAACGATTTATGTCGTCTGTTACAGTACGACGACAACAGACAGAACAAACAGACACCGTATACCCTCGTGTAGTACCTGTGAAAAGAGTAGAGAGGTTTTCGAACAGACGTAAAAAACAATATTCCATTTGAGTCCATTGACGGCATTGCACTGAACAGATATTTGAATGTTGTGCAGGGGCAGTTCAATTAGTGAAACAAAACTTCTAATTTTTGTTGTTTATAGATCCCCTAACTCTGACTTAAGAGCATTTCTGCTCAAGCTAGAGAGGGTTCTTAATTCAGTTTATAAGAAGTACCGGAAATTAATTATACGTGGTGACTTCAATATTAGTTTTGTATATGATTGTGCAAGAAAAAGGATGTTGGTAGATCTCCTAAATTCATCTAGGGTGCAGAACAGTAGCACAGCCATAGGCAATACTTTTATTCATTCTTCATTACTAGATGGGCATTTTGTGAAGTGTGAATGGCCTTTCAGACCATGATGCACAAATTTTAACACTAAATGGCTTTTGTACTCAAACAAATGTCACTCATGATTACAAACTGTGTAGGAAAGTTAATCCAATGGCAATAGAGAGTTTTTTAAAACTCGTCAAGGCACAAGAGTGGCAGGATGTTTACAGTGCTGATAACATAGATGACAAATACAATGCTTTCCTTTAACACGTTTCTCATGCTCTTTGGGAGTTGCTTTCCATTAAAACGCTCTAAATGGGGTACTAGCAGAAAAGGCAGCCTGGATAGGATATGGACATCATGTAGAACAAAGCGGGAATTATATCAAAATGTTACAAGTAGCCACAATCAAACTAAAGTAGCCCAGTACAAACAGTATTGTAAGGTGCTTAAAATGTTATGCATGTGGTACACAAATAGAATAGCTAATTCGAAGAATAAAATTAAACCACATGGTCAATAGTGAAGGAAGTGTCTGGTCAGTAGCACAAGGTCTACGATATAAAGTCAGTTCGTAGTAAAAATATTTCTGTTACTGATAGATCAAATACATTTACAGTATTTAACATCATTTTCTGAGCATTGCTGGTGAATTAAATAAAAATTTAGTTTCTACAGGGAATCATCTAACTCTCTTCGCAATTGCCTTTCCGAGATTGATGTCTGAAATACTCCTCTGTCATACAGGCAAGGCGGAGATTGAGTCAATAATAAAATCATTTAAGACTAAGGACTCGCGTGGATATGATGGAGTGCCTAGCAAAATATGAAAGTACTGTGCTGCACTTGTTAGCCCTGTACTTAGGCATATTTGTAATTTTTCGCCCGCATCTCGTGGTCGTGCGGTAGCGTTCTCGCTTCCCACGCCCGGGTTCCCGGGTTCGATTCCCGGCGGGGTCGGGGATTTTCTCTGCCTCGTGATGGCTGGGTGTTGTGTGCTGTCCTTAGGTTAGTTAGGTTTAAGTAGTTCTAAGTTCTAGGGGACTTATGACCACAGCAGTTGAGTCCCATAGTGCTCAGAGCCATTTGAACCATTTGTAATTTTTCCTTTAGAAATGGGCAGCTTCCTGAGCGACTAAACTACTCAGTAGTAAAGCCGCTTTATAAAAAGGGAGAAAGGGATAATGTAGACAATTTTAGACCTATTCGACCTATTTCTATTCCATCAGTGTTTGCAAAAGTTATTGAAAAGGCTGTGTATGTAAGGATAATTGATCATTTTTATCACATAATTTGCAATAAAATGTACAGTTCGGCTCTAGAAGTCGTTTAACAACTGAAAATTCTATATTCTCTTTTCTCTGTGAGGTACTGGATGGGTTAAACAAAAGTTTTCGAACACTAGGCATATTTTTTGAGTTAACTGAGGCGTTAGATTGTGTTGGTCACAAAATATTTCTCCAGATGTTGGACCATTACGGAATATGGGGAGTAGCTCACATCTGGTTCACCTCTACTTTAACAACAGACAGTGAAAGATCATTATTCACAGTGTTGAGAATGGCTGTGTGGGGTACAGTCAAATGGGGGCGTGCCCCAGGGATCAGTGTTGGGGCCACTCCTGTTCCTTATTTATATGAATGATATGCCCTGTAGTATTAGAGGCAACTCTAAAGTATTTTTGCTTCATGATGACACTAGCTTGGTAGTAAAGGATGTTGTGTGCAACACTGGCTCGATTTCAAACAGTGCAGCTCATGACATAAGTTCATGGCTTGTAGAAAATAAACTAACGCTAAATCACTGTAAGTCTCAGTTTTTACAGTTTCTAACACACAATTCAATAAAATACGACGTTTTAATTTCACAGAATAGGCATATGATTAGTGAAAATGAACAGTTCAAATTTTTGTCGTTGAAAGCCCACGTTCAGGATATTGTTCAAAGACTTAATGCAGCCATTTTACTATTTGAATGGTATCTGAAGTAAGTGACTGTTCGACAAGTTCTTGCTAACAATATTAGCTTATTCCCAAGAATAAGCAGCTTACGCTCAGTTAATACTCGGCAGAAATCTAACCTGCATTTGGATCGGACTTCCTTAACTCTTGTGCGGAAAGGTGTGTAGTATACTGCTGCATCCATTTTCAATAAGCAACCACAAGAATTCAAAAATCTTAGCAGTAATCGACCCGTTTTCAAATTGAAACTGAAGAGTTTCCTCGTGGGTCACTCTTCTTCCTTTAAAAAAAAGCTGATTCTTATATTGTTGATTGAGCGTACTTAAACTAATGGCTTGACTTTTTTGGCTTCATAAACGTTTTATTTTCATCTGTTATTACATATATGTTGTAATTTCATGTACTGACACGTTGCATGACCGTGGAGATTTGCTCCTCAAATTGGTCGTACGGAACTTAAAGTGCAAAATAAAATAACAATTCATGTAATATCTTCTGCGTGTTTGACGTACTGAACTATTCCGAATATACCTCTAGACATTTCCACAGTGATTGCCTAGCGCTTTCAACCAAGAATATTTGCTAACTGAAACTTAAATTGTCATTTCTGAGAGTACTTACCCGAGTCGAATGAGACCTCGCTGAGAAGTATCCAAGAAGCAGCGAAGTAGAGCTGTAGGCGCAGGAAGCGGCCGATGCGGTGGTGCAGCTTGACCGTGACGTCACGCGGATTGTCCATGAGCAGGTCAGCCACGTACGAGAATGCCACCGGCTCCGTGGACATATGCTGCTGCTCGGACACACTGACGAACGCCTTCGCGTGCGAGAATACCTGCAAAAGTCGTGGGAGTGGTCAATGATCATGGAACTGTGAGTAGGTCACAGAATGTCGGATAACAAAATGCAAATGGCTCTTAGCACTATGGGACTCAGCATCTGAGGTGATCAGTCGCCTAGAACTGAGAGCTGCTTAAACCCAACTAACCTAAGGACATCACACACATCCATGCCGGAGGCAGGATTCGAACCTGCGACCGGCACGGTTGCGCGGTTCCAGACTGAATCGCCTAGAACCGCTCGGCCACATCGGCCGGCTGTCGGATAACAGATTGTCCACACACTAGCAACGACAGTATTTATGAAATAACGAAATTTGTTAACATTGAATATAAATTTAATTGTTAGGAATTCTTTTCAGATGGTGTTTGTCTGGAGTTTACACTTGTACTAAAGTAAAACATAAACGACAACCAGTTCAGACAAGAATAAAATGTAGCTTTTGAAATGTAGTGCTGCTGAACAATGGTGAAGATTCGATGAGTGCACAGGATAAATAATGAAGATCCACATGATTACTCTGCATTTCGCAATTAAGTGCGGGGCAGAGGGTTCATCGGACCGCCTTCAAGCTATTCCTCTACCGTTCCACTCTCGAACAGCACGATGGGAAAAATGAACCATTAAATCTTTCCGTGCGAGCTCTCATTTCTTTTATTTTATTATGATTTCGCCCTATATAGGCGGGCACCAGGAAAATACTTTCACACTCTGAGGATAAATTTGGTGACTAAAGTTTCATGATAAGATCCCGCCGCATTGGAAAACGACTTTGTTTTAATGGCTGCCATTCTAACTCACGTATCAAATCCGTGGCGCTCTCCCCCATATTTCGCGACAGTACAAAACGAGCTGCCCTTCTTTGATCTTTTCCAGTGTCCTTCGTCGAACATATCTGATGTGGATTCTACGCCGTGTAGCAGTACTCCAGAAGAGGACGATCGTTGCAGCTTGTGTTATTCGTTATTGTCATCCCTAGGTATTTAGCAGAATTTGTAGCCGTTAGATTTGTGTGACTTATCGTGTAACCGAAATTTAGTGGATTCCTTGTGGTACTCATGTGGATGTCTTCATGCTTCTCATTATTTAGAATCAATTGCCACTTTTCGCGCCATACAGTACCTTGTCTAAATCGTTTTTAAATTTGTTTAGATCATCTGATAACTTTATACGACGGTAAATCAGATAAGTTTATAAGACGTAAACGACAGCATCATCTGCAAAAAGTCTGAGATGCCTGCACAGATTGTCTCCTAAATCGTTTATGTAGATCAGGAACAACAGAGGGTCTGCAACACTTCCTTGGGAAACGACATATATTATTCCTGTTTTGTTCAATGACTTTCCGTCAGTTACTAGGAGTTGTGACCTTTCTGACAGAAAATCACGAATATAGTCGCACAACTGAGGTGGTAGTCCATAGATATGAAATTTGATCAGAAGTCGCTTGTGAGGTACGGTGTCAAAAGCCTTCAGAAAAACTAAAAATATGGAATCAATGTGACATTCCCAGAGAATAAACAGCTAGTTGTGTTTCACAAGAACTATATTTTCCGAATCCGTGTTGGCTGTTTGTCAATAAATCGATATCTTCGAGATAACTCATATTGTTCGAACAAAATATACATTATGTGATCAAAAGTATCAGGACACCCACAGAAACATGTTTTTCATATTAGGTGCATTGTGCTGCCACCTACTGGCAGGTACTCCATATCAGCGACCTCAGTAATCATTAGACATCGTCAAAGAGCAGAATGGGGCACTCCGCGGAACTCACGGACTCCGAACGTGGTCAGCTGATTGGGTGTCACTTGTGTCTTACGTCTGTACGCAAGATTTCCATACTTCCTAACATCCCTAGATCCACTGTTTTCGATGTGATAGTGAAGTGAAAACGTGAAGGGACACGTACAGCGCAAAAGCGTACAGGCCGACCTCGTCTGTTGACTGACAGTGACCGCCGACAGTTGAAGAGGGTTGTAATGTGTAATAGGCAGACATCTATCCAGACCTTCACACAGGAATTCCAAACTACATCAGGATCCACTGCAAGTACTATGACAGACGGGAGGTGAGAAAACTCGGATTTCATGGTCGAGCGGTTGCTCATAAGCCACACATCACGCCGGTAAATGCCAAACGACGCCTCGCTTGGTGTAAGGAGCGTAAACATTGGACGACTGAGCAGTGGAAATACGTTGTGTGGAGTGACAAATCACGGTACACGTGTGGCGATCCGATGGCAGGGTGTGGGTATGGCGAATGACTGGTGAACCTCATCTAAAAATGGCTCTGAGCACTATGGGACTTAACATCTGTGGTCATCAGTCCCCTAGAACTTAGAACTACTTAAACCTAACTAACCGAAGGACATCACACACATCCATGCCCGAGGCAGTATTCGAACCTGCGACCGTAGCAGTCCCACGGTTCCGGACTGAGCGCCTAGAACCGCGAGACCACCGCGGCCGGCGAACCTCATCTCGCAGCGTTTGTAGTGCCAACAGCAAAATTCGGAGGCGGTAGTGTTATGGTGTGGTCATGTTTTACATGGAGGGGGCTTGCAACCCTTCTTGTTTCGCAAGGCACTATCACAGCATAGGCCTACATTGATGTATTAAGTACCTTCTTGCTTCCCACTGTTGAAGAGCAATTCCGGGATGGCGATTGCATCTTTCAACATGATCGAGCACCTGTTCATAATGCACGACCTGTGGCTGAGCGGTTACACGACAATAACATCCCTGTAATGGACTGGCCTGCACAGAGTCTTGACCTGAATCCTATAGAACACGTTTGGGATGTTTTGGAACGCCGACTTCGTGCCAAGCTTCACCGACCGACATCGATACCTCTCTTTAGTGCAGCACTCCGTGAAGAATCGGCTGTTATTGCCCAAAAAACCTTCCAGCACCTGACTGAACGTATGCCTACGAGAGTGGAAGCTGTCATCAAGGCTAAGGGTGAGCCAACACCATATAATTCCAGTATTACCGATGGAGGGCGCCACGAACTTTGTATGTTCCAAAATCCTACTGCAAATCGACGTTAGCCGTATGGGTAAGAAATTTAGCGCATTAGTCCTATTTCTTTTCTTGGGTACTGGTAAGACTTACGCAAATTTCCAGGTGCGGAGCTTTCAACGAGTGTTCGGTTTTATATGATTGCTACACATTGAGCTATTGTGTAAGATTAACTGAAACGAAGCGGTGAGAAAAGAAACTTATGGCACAAAGTGACTAACAGAAGGGATCGGTTGACGGCACATACCGTCAATTTTGTAATAGAACGAACTGTAGGGTAGGGGGGGGGGGGCTACTACGGGCAGAGGTTAAAACCGTAGAGGGAGACCAATAGTTGACTGGAGTAAGTAGGTTCAAACGGAGGTAGGATGCAGTAGTTATGCAGACATGAAGATGCTTCCATAGGACAGACTAGCGTGGAGAGTTGCATCTAACTTATCTTCTGACTGTAGACCACCACCACAACAACAACAACAACAACAACAACAGAGTGTAGAGAATTTGGGACTTGCACCCCGTAGCGGAGGCTACACGGAAAAGAACCTGTGCCAAAGTGAACCTGCGTCTCTGACAGGGGCACAACGCCTGTTCTTCAGCTAACAGTTCATGCGTCGTTTGATAGCAGAAAAGATCACTGAATCATTCATTCAGGGCCACAATGGAGATTTATTTCTGGAATGATATTTCTTACCTCCTTCTTCCTTCTTTCAAATACGTGAATAAAATTCGCTGACGCAATAAATAGCGAGTACATTCCATTTCTGGTGGTGATGACCACGACATGGAGAGCAGGTTTCCAATTGACCATAAAGTTTAACGACCACCTTTAATTAGTGTGTATCTTGACCGTGTTATTTATGCCTTTTAGCTGGACGAAATCTGTTCGCTTGCTGCTTCCACTTCATTGATTTCCCTTTACGTTGCAGCAACGCTGAAAGCCTTTTTCTTTTCGATATAGCTGCTGTCTTGGAGAGCGCCCTTCTGCCGCCTCGGCGAATGGAAGTACTTGACTGTTATCATGCGATATGGATGTTTTCGTGCCTTGCTAAAGCCGTCGGCTTAGCACTCGAGTGGGAATTCGCCGCAGACCGTGGCTGCACGACGCATTGCACTCACCATTTGCAAACCACACAGGCACTGGGTATTTCAAACGCCATCGGGTCAAGGGTGTATCGTGAGGGGCCCGATTCAGTAAGAACCGCTGCCGCTTGAGTTCAGCTGCCGTGGGCAAAAAACGTGATGACCGGGAGGGTCGGCCTCTACTATCGCGAGATCTAACAGCAGGTGGATGAGCAAGAGTTCATCAGCGAATCAGTCGCCATTTCAGTGCTGGACAGCCACAATAACCTTTAGGCAGCCACACTATCCAGAACTATCTTCTTACCAAGAAGTACAGAAGCCGTGTCCAACAAATGTGTACTTGTGCTCAGGGAAGAAAGCGGGGCGCAGACATTACTATGTGTGAGGGGGTTGCTCGCTATGAACGCCTGTAAGTACTTTCATGAAACTTATTCGAACTAATGGTCAGCTGTTTTTGATGATACTGATATTCGCTTTCGGAATAAAGCAAACTTTAGTGATTATTTCTTAAAAAGTAGTTTCCCGCACCGCCATTTCGTCTTAGCTCTATTGTAGTGCCCAAGCAATTTGTTGATTTGCACTTTAAACGTTTCATACAGTCTCAATTCATATACCTATGCGTGTAAATTAATAGAGGAAACAAATTGCAAAACATGCAAGGGTTGAAAATCTTAATCTATGCCCGCGTCTCGTGGTCGTGCGGTAGCGTTCTCGCTTCCCACGCCCGGGTTCCCGGGTTCGATTCCCGGCGGGGTCAGGGATTTTCTCTGCCTCGTGATGGCTGGGTGTTGTGTGCTGTCCTTAGGTTAGTTAGGTTTAAGTAGTTCTAAGTTCTAGGGGACTGTTGACCATAGATGTTAAGTCCCATAGTGCTCAGAGCCATTTGAACCATTTCTTAATCTATCTACAAAGTTTTAAAACAGACTCCGAACCAGACATCGAAGTATGATAAAAGACTGTCCTGCTCTTGAAATATAACGTTATTTTCATCGCAATGAGGTGTATACATTGGTTCAGAGCTTTTTATTTACTATTTATTGATTTTTAGTGCATAGGAAACATGCCGAATTAAGCTCGAACGTACAATCAAAAAAATGGCTCTGCGCACTATGGGACTCAACTGCTGTGGTCATTAGTCCCCTAGAACTTAGAACTAGTTAAACCTAACTAACCTAAGGACATCACAAACATCCATGCCCGAGGCAGGATTCGAACCTGCGACCGTAGCGGTCTTGCGGTTCCAGACTGCAGCGCCTTTAACCGCACGGCCACTTCGGCGGCGAACGTACAATCATTCCGTCCTTTGCAGTAACCGCGGCTTCTCCCTCTTTAGCTTCAGTTTTTTGGACAACTGACTCCGTCCCCAACGCCTGAACAATTTTCAATTTCCTATCGCTGTTGTAAGAATATAGAAAGAAAGTTTGTTGATTATGAGCAGAGATTTTCCATAGATTCAGTCTTTTCATCTTAAGAAGATTATAGTGTAAGATATAGAGAAATAGTCTACATTGCTAAAATGGCTACTAAGTTAAGCTCCCTGAACATATTTACAGAAAGCAAATGGATGTTCATAACTACAGTGAAGTAACAGGAATTTTGAGCTAGTCTAACATGGTTTACCATTCCATCGAAGTAAATCCTGGGAACAACCTTTGCTGACCATGATGTGTATTTTTTTTTACATTGTTTAATCTTTAATGTGACAGAAGTAACTTAGAGACCAGCTGCAACGATAAATGAAAACGAAATACTTACGTAAGAATATACTTCGGCAGGGAAAGGATACTGTTAGGAGACATATAGAAAATAATACAAAAATGTAAATTGTCTTTAGAGAATGTCTTACCATAATACCTTTTACCTACCGAAACAATGTAGATTACTAATCTGTAGAGGTTTCCCCAATCATCGTTCACTTCACAGAACCGCCAGGTTTTACCAGTCGGTAGCTTTTATTGCGTGTGATTGCTGTTTACTTCTATTACTGATTCCACTTTGCTACGTGCGTCACCCACTGTTTGTCAAGTCATCAAAGTGCAATGACCTGAAACCAATGCAACTACCGGATTAAATCAGACACACGAACTGTCTGCTCTATTTTGACTATAAAATGCTCATTATCGCATCTGGGTTAATGCACGCCACGCTTCACTCCGACAAATCAACACATAAGACTTATCATCCAAAATGCAAACCACCGCCACCACTAACCTGACAGACATGTGAACGTTATCCAGGTGTGTTACTGGATTTGTCGAGTGTGAAATGACGAGTACGTCGTGTCGCAGCATTCCCAAGAGCTGACGCAATAACACGTTGCAATATGAGCTTCGCTGTTCTGCATGTACATTGGAAAGAGCAAAGCGGGGTTTAACTCATGCATTGCAACATGGACTAATATAATGATAGGATTTCATTCTGTTTATTGCTCCAAAACGCGGATTATTTTAAGGGCTCTTTTCCTCAGGTGACTGCGCAGCAGTGGATTAGGCCAGCAGCTCCGACAGATGGTGACTAGGACAAACTACTTGGAGCATCATGTGAAATATCATAACATAAAAGTGTGCGATATAGCTGGGGCTTTAGGCACGTAATATGAACGAGTGCACAACAGCCTCTACGACAAACGGTCGATGAACAGACTTTGCACGCTGTGATCGACAAAAAATGCATCGGGAAAAACGTTGCACTGCAGTATTAGGCAACGTGAAATTGTAATCCGTAAAAGTATTTGCCTATATTCGTGACAAGGGATGAAATCTGGGTGCGAGTTGAAACAACAGTCAAAACGGTCGACAAAGACTGATGAAAATACTCCAAAGAAGACAAATGCGAGTACACTTTTTCTTCAGGAGGTATCGTGGAGGTACTGTTTTCGGGATTGTACTTCTACATCTGACATTCGGAACTCACCTTACTATGTGTGGCGGACTGTACTTCCAGCATTTAACGCCTCTCCTTTCCTGTTTCATTCGCTGGTGCATGATAGGAATCACCGTCGGTTAGCATCCATTCTTTCTTTCTTTCTTTCTTTCTTTGGACATCAGTCTTCTGACTGGTTTGATGCTGACCATCTCGAATTTCTCTCTTGTGCCATCCTTATTCACAACTGTTTGCTGGGTGTATTCCTGTCTGTGTCTTCGCCTACAATTTTTACCCTTTCAGCCCCCTCTATTACTACAGAAGTTACTCCCTGATGTCTTAACAAGTGTCTTATCATCCTGCCCTCCTCCTTGTCAGCTTTTCAGATATATTTCTTTCCTCACCTATTCTGCGGAGAACCTCCTCATTTAGAACCTTATTAAAATGTTCAAATCTGTGTGAATTACTAAGGGACCAAACTGCTGTGGTCATCGGTTCCTAGACTTACACACTACTTAAACTGACTTAACGCTAAAGATAACACTCACACCCATTCCCGAGGGAGGACTCGAACCTCTGGCGTGTACCTTACCAGTCCACCTAATTTTCAACATTCTTCTGCAGTATTACATCTCAGATGCTTGGATTCTCTTCTGTTTCGATTCTCTCACAATCCATCCATTCGTAAAACTTCACAGAATCGAGCACGTATCTCATTAGGTTCAAATTCTTAATATATAATGTTTGTAGATTAAAAGCACATATATAGTCTTCAAGAACTACGTAAAGTATAAGTGTTGTCCGTTACGGTTCAATGACGGGTCTTTTGAAATACAAGTTGAAAGAATAACTACCAAGATAGTCACGCTAAATATGTGCCCGTTAACCAGAGCATTATCCCAGTAATTTGTTCCTATTTTTCAACCTGAACACTAGAGTTGGCTGTAAGATATCAGAAAATGGTAGTTGGCGTCAAAGGATATCTTCCCAATGGAATGAAAACCATTGGAAATTACTTCCTCCAATAGTACATGACGCTATTGAGAAACCGTGGTCATACTGGGTTTTATTACAACATAGCAGGCCATGTTGATAACACAGTTGTTTTACTGGTTGCTGGTTTAAACTCAATGGCACAAGCGAAAATGTCTCTGTGAGACTCGAAACCAGTAATCAATAAAACAGTTGCATGATTAAATTGGACTTTTATCTTGGTTGGCTAGAAGTGGAGAGAGACTTAACCTACCAAAATACAGATTGACCAGAAAAAGAACCTGTAAAAATGGAAATTGTTTGGAAGAATATTGTACTTGTCGGAAAATCATATGAAGCTATATGGTGCAAGTCGATGGAAGGCATAGCAGGCGACGCCAGGACGCAAAACCGCTGGAGTGGGGACGCCAGTGCTGCGTCAGTAGCGTCAAAACGGAAGAGAGAGGTGTAGGACATCGTCAGTGTTGGACATAAGAGTGACTATGGCGAAGGATATGGGAAAGCTGTAGGTATATTAAGATAATTAACAGTTTAGACCGAGTACTGAGGGCACAAGATAGGTGTGACTCTTGAACAAGAAAATTACCAAACAAGTTTATTTTAACAATATGATGAACAGAATTAAATAATGTGGTGCAATCAATGGTAAGATTACATGGTACCAGTTGGCGCTGAAAAATGTTGGAAATGACAAGTGATAACTGAAAATTATTAGCTGTAGGTGTAGTATTTCATTTAATCACTTATCTATGGATCAACGCAAGAGAAGATTGACGCTCTCGACCTGAGTTCACTGTCGTCTTAAAGATAACAAAAAAATGTTCAAATGTGTGTGAAATCTTATGGGACTCAACTGCTAAGGTCATCAGTCCCTAAGCTTACACACTACGAAGCCTAAATTATCCTAAGGACAAACACACATACCCATGCCCGAGGGAGGACTCGAACCTCCGCCGGGACTAGCCGCACAGACCATGACTGCAGCGCCCTAGAGCGCTCGGCTGATCTCACGCGGCTTAAAGGTAACGCAGAGCAGATTATACGCATGTGTAGCAGAACACCGTTTCGAAATAAATATTCAGAAAGTCAACAAACAAAAAATTTGCACGTAGTAGAATATTTCACGAAGATTGCATAGCAGTCAGACTACATCTTATGAATAGATATAAGAAATCGTCACGCAAATAAACATTTAATAATTATCACTTAAAAGTTCAAAAACATTAACAACCAGTAGCAGGCACGTTATATTTGATTTCCGTTGCCAGGATAGGCCCACGTTATACATGACTTCTCGTCTCAGGATTTTAACAGCTTATTAACGAAAGGCCAGGATTAACCAATCAGATATTTTAAAAATTCTCCGATTTTTTTTTTTTTTTTTGCTTGTACTGTGAAGCCTTTCCTCTTGTCAAATTTCATGATTCTACGTCAAAGAGAAAAACGTATAGGTTTTAATGAGTGACTTTGCGAGTATCAAAATATTTGACGTACGTGGCCGTATCTTTTTATTGCATTGACTTAGAAGCATAAGATTTTTACACAACCAAAAAAGAACTATAGACATCAGTATGCGACCTAAATTTCAACTTAATATGATTCGTTCCTGAGAAAAAGGGGTCGTAACTCACGCGAAGAGTGACAGTCTCATAACAAACGAAAAAGAATTTCGTGTGATATAAGCAATTACATATTGACAATTTTTGGATTTTTTCCTTTGATTGTCGAGTGAAATCTTGATTCTTGGCAAATATCATAGTTCTAGGTCAACGGGAAGTATCCTGCACGTTTCATGACTCAGTCTGCGTGTATCAAATTATGAGACGTAAATGACTGTATCTTTTGATTGCATTAACTTAGAAGCTTCGCTTTGTTACGTCGTCAAAGGCCTGTAGACCTTAATACGTGACATGAATATCAACTTGATACGTCTACCCGTTCCACAGAAAAAAGGGTCTTAACAGCCAGACGGACGAACAGACAGAGTTTCATAAGAAAAGACAAAACATTTTTTTTTTCTTGTGGTATGATTACAAATTAACAATTTTCGAATTTTTTCCTTTGATCGTAGTATGAAACATTGCTTCTTTGAAAATTTCATGATTCTAGGTCAACGGAAAGTACTCTAGGTTTTGATGACCGAGTATGCGAATATCGAAGTATGTGACATAAATGGCCGTATCTTTTGATTGCATTGACTTAGTAGCTTCAATTTTTTAGCATCGCGAAGGGACCGTAGACTTCAATATGTGACATAAATTTCAACTTGATACATCTACCCGTTCCTCGTAAAACGTATTCCGGGCTGTCGGACAGACAGACAACAAAGTAATCCTACAAGGGTTTCATTTTTACCGATTGTATACGTGAGACTACAGTAAACGCGTCGCAACTGGAATCGGCCGACGCATACAAATATTTTATAGGAAAATGAAGTGGAAGGTTCACATAGGCTCGATCGTAGATAAAGCAGGTGGTAGATTGCGGGTCATTGGTAGAAGATAGGGAAATGCAATCTGCCTACAAAACACTCCTTCTACCCATACTAGAGTATTGCTCAAGTATGTGGAACCCGTTCCAAGTAGGACTGACGGGGAATATTGAGTGAATACAGAGAAAGGCAGCACGAATGATTACAGGTTTTTCCGACCCGTGGGAGAGTCTCACGGAGTTGTTGAAGAGACTGAACTGGCAGTCACTTGAAGATAGAGGCGACACTGTTGATCGATGGCAGTACTGCAGCTGTCTGTTGCTATCTGTGTGTGATGGCGAGGTTTATCATGAAATACTCTTTGCTCCCTAATGTAATACGGCTCCTTTGATCAGGGTACATGAACTCGCTGAACAGTCAGCACTGGAGTTCTGAAAATCCTCATCTGTTTCATCAAAAGCCTCTACATGTTATGAAAACCAGGGTAGGGTGTACAATTAGTACGGCAAGAATAACTGGACCGATCTTTTTCCGCTAAACGAAATCGAGCTATTTTTTTTGTTTCAAAAAGCTAAGAAACAACGAAAAGACCTGTGTTTAGTCCATGCAGAACAGTGCAAGAGTACACACCGCCAATGCATCTACGGCAGTATTTCGCGTTGTGCTTGATGACAGGTATCCAGCTTAAATTGCTCCGGCGATGCCCTACCCCTAATTTGCAAGTTTTCGGTTTAGTCTATGCACAGCTCTGAGCGCATTTGCTACCGACACACTGCTCTGAAGTGATAAATGGCACGCTGATTTTCCCTGACTTCTTTCCTGGCTCAGTTAAAACCTATACTACATTACGAGAAATCGGACATCAGCTGCCTACACGCATTGGAATAAATCACTGGATAATGTTGAAAATCTGTACCAGACCGGGACTCGAATCCGGTTTCTCTGCTTGTCTGGAACAATTACCCAAACTGCCTAGGCCATCCGCACTCGCTTCCCGTCCAACCGAAATTCTCAATCTGTCACGTGCAAGCAGTGCCCTCATTCATTAGCCCCAGTGCTTGTAGCATTCAGTAAGTCCCGCAGGGGTTCGGAAGATACGAAGCATCGACGCTCAGTTGGACTTCAAACGCGTCCGGATGGCCGAGGCGGTTTAGGCAACAGTTCTAGAGAAGTGGAGCTTCCTGTTTCGGGTCACGGTCAGACAAAACTTTTCAGCCTTCACCATTATTTCAATGCTCTTAGGCGGCTGAAGTCCTGATTTCTTGTAATATACACTGGTGTCTAAAATTAAAGCAACGAATGGAAATTTTGCAAGGTTGCATTTATTTTGCCACAAAACAGTACAAACAAGTGATAGTAAAGTAGAAACAATTTACAGAATACAGAACGTAAACAGCTGCAACATGCATTATGGTAGACAAAAATGTTCTTAATTTTTTCAGTTTAACGGATTTGCACACACATTTCGACAACTTGTTAATGTGCTCAACATGGGGCGTGACCACCTCTGGCAGCAATATAGGCCTGACAACGACGAGGCATGCTATGAATGATACCATAACGCCGACTCGTCGTGCGGAGTTGATCACAAGTCTTGGAGAGGGGCTGGTGGATGCTGACGTGATGCAACCCTTCTCCATAGTGCATTCCAGACGTGCTCTATTGGATTCAAATCGGGAGATCGAGCAGGCCATGGCAGGGGTGCAATATCTTCTGTTTTTAAGAAAACATCAACCACCCGTGCCCTATGAGGTCGAACATTATCGTCCATCGATGCGAGGTCTGGGCCCACAGCACCTCGCAGCAACCGCACATGAGGTCCGAGGGTTTAGTCACGGTACCTGACAGCAGTTAAATCTTGTCGATTCACCCATACAATTTTAAGAGATGGTGTTCGAGTGTTTAACACAATCCCTGCCCACACCATTATTGATCCTCTTCAATATCGGTTTCTTTCTAAAACGTTTTGGTCCCGAAATCTATGTTTCCTCCTGATCCAAATCCGTCGAGAATCACTTTCCAGCTCAAATAGGGACACATCTGTGAAAAAAAACATTGGCGCAATTTCTGGCCGTCCATGTGGCATGTTGACGGCTCCACTCTAGGCGTTCCCTTCTGTGAAGACGCGTCAGAGGTATGCATACAGCAGGTCTCCTAGAATAAAGGCCGCTCTACTGAAACCTGTACACCGTTTGCCTCGATACAACACGTCCAGTGGATGGTGAGAGGTCAGATGCCAATTGCCGTGCAGTATTAAGGCGGTACCGCCGTGTCCTTACAGCCAAATAATGGTCTCCTCATTCTGATGTCACACGTAGTCGTTCCTGCCTTGGTCTTTGAGATACAGTTTCATTCTCTATAAACTCTCGCCACATCCGACAAACAACAGAACGATTGATATTAAACTATCGGGCCACATTAGTTTACATCTATCCTGCTTCTAGCTTCCCATGGGCCTCTATTGCAAAGAGTCTGGTAGGTGTCTTCTCTGTGCCATTGTGCACTATCTGTGGCAGTGTACACAGCGTGTGAAAGAGGAACTACCCGGCAAACACTATCCCGTTTGATAGGTGCCACGACACCATTACCTGCGTGGTTGTGCGTTGACCGGAATGCCCCTTCCGTGCAGAACACAATCGTACGGACATATGTTGAATATTGTTTGATTATACCGTGAATTAAACACAGGACGGAGAAATAGTGGTTTATTGCTTTAATTTTGGACACCAGTGTACTTTCTTTACGGCCGCTGTGCTACCAGTGGTGTCTGCTCTGCCGGACACATCCGGCATGTCGATATATATATATATATATATATATATATATATATATGAGCAAGGATGGCTCTAGGTGCTTTCAGTGCGGCTGCACCTTATTTTCTGAGCTCCTGCGGGACTTATCGAGTGCTACGAGCAATGGGACTAATGAATTGGCGCGCAACTTTTCGGTAATAGGTTGACAATTTGGGTTGGCGGGAAGTGTGTCCGGATGGACGAGGTCTTTAGGCAACCTGTCTAGAGAAGCAGAGCATTCGGGTTCGAATACCGGTCCGGCACAAATTTTCAACCTTCACCATTGATTTATTTCAATGCATTCATTTATTTCAATGCATTTCTCATAATACAGTTTCTTTATGGCCACTGTACCACCAGACACAACATATCCATAAAACTGATACGCCGCCTGCCAAAGCCTGAGGAACGGGCCGAAAGGTATGCTCCTATGAGCCTGTTCGCCCAATATCCGTTCTCGCGCAACACAGGACAAGCGTTTGTATCGTAAGTGTAACACTGTATGAGGGGAAGTAAGCAGATACAAAGGGCTGCAGGCCCGAAATTTCATTAATTATTCAATAGGCCATAAGATAACTTGAAACTTGCCAGTTTGCAATGAAGTGTAGACACCACAAAAAGTGGTGAAACACGCACTACACCCGTCTCGTCGTGACTAGCAGGTAGCCACTTGTCGAAACAAGATCGGCGTCCAAGGTAAACAAGCACGAGGGCGTGCTGTTAAAGCTGTCAGTTATTACCAAAGGACGGGTAGCAGGCGTGTTTCGTGTATGCGCGCTGTCTAGCTGCCTACTACTGTCATTTTTTTGTGACGTACAATTAAGGCTGGTACGAGAACGGCGAGCAAAGCGCCGCTCGCTCCTCCGTGAAATGAAGCGCTCGCCCGCACGTCACTCCATTTGGCGCCGCAAGGCAACGCCGCCGCTGAGTGCAGTCAGCCGGGACCCGACTGGCAAAGTAGGGGCCATCCGTCTCAATCCGCGCAGGCCCGCTCGCCTCTACACGAAATGCGCGCGTCCGCCAGCCACTTCTCGCTCGATCAGTCTTCATTTTTTCCCTCTTTTTTTTATCATCGTACCAGAGGCATGTACAAGAGCTAGTGGACACGTCTGCTCTCTTGAATTCCACTGCGACGCGCCTAGCTGCCTGCAAAGCGCTGCGCTAATGAGGCCAGTTCCGTCCGTAACCCCTGCTTACCTCTGCAAAAATCGCTGCGAGCGTTGCTAAATGGCAGCGTGCTCTGTGATAGCCGCCGCCGGTGATGGCACAGAGCGGAAAGGCATTGTCCCATGTTTCTGTAGCCCACGCCCGTACTAAGCGTTACGCCACATATAACACTGTACCAGCTACAATCTTGTGATTCTTCTGTTTTCCGATGCATTCTGTTGTAAAGTATTTAAGACTAGCGAAGAAACCCAGAGTTGCCCAGGTATTTATTTATAGCTGTGCGTCCATGCCCGTACCACGCAGCGTCTGGCCTTGTGCTTAATGTCTATGACGCCGTTATCTTCTGAAATGTGTCTCGTACAATGATGTATTTTCGTAGGTACATTCAGCGCGTATGTGGATACTGTCTGAAAAATGTGTTGACAATAGAGTTAGTGGCAGAGAAGTAATAAATTTACACGTCATGCACGATGTTGTAGTTTTTCACGCATCTCATTGTTTATGACGACATATGTTCAAATGTGTGTGAATTCCTAAGGGACCGAACTGCTGAGGTCATCGGTCCTTAGACTTACGTACTGTTAAACAAACTTATGCTAAGAACAACACACACACACACATGCCCGAGGGAGGACTCTAACCTCCAGCGGGAGGGGTCGCGCAATCCGTGACATGGTGCCTCAAACCCCGCGGCCACTCCACGTGGCATATCTCCAGAACTGTGAGTCATACAATGATATAATTTTGCATTTACATTGAATGGTATTTGTGCATACTGTCTGTAAAATGTGTTGCGAATGCAGTTAGTGTTAAAGAAGTAATAAATTGTAACGTCATGCCTCATTCTGTACTTTTGAAGCACAAACAGCGGGAAAGTACCAAGCATAAACATTTTTCGTTTCATCATTTTTTAGGAGTTGCCACGGAGAAAAAATTTCGTGGAGGTTCGAAAATATGTGTAAAATTTGTTTCAAGTCACTAACTGCTCTCATTCTCAAATACTGGAGGAATAAAGTCTGGGAATTCACGCGTCGTGGTGTACCAAGTTTGCTTGAAATTGGTCCAGTGGTTTAGGAGGAGATGTGAAACACACAACGCAACACACATTTTTATAATACGTACGGATTATCGACAGTCTTTAGATGTGTTTCGTGTTGTTCTCTACAACTCGTGTACTGTTGTTTTCATCACTGCCCATTCACAATACTCGTCGCTTTCAATAAGCAAGTTCATACATTTTTAATATGCGTACACAGTTGTGAGGCAAGGGGCTCATCAAAGCTCACGAGCATGTTGCTTGCAAACATGGACGTTGCTGGCGAACGGCTCGTGCTAGAAGCCATGTGCTCTTGGTTGTCCGTTGAATACAAAGGGACACTCAGGCTCGATGTGGACGCCACTGTTCCATACTAGTAAGTGGCAATTGATGTGTGTGAAATCTTATGGGACTTAACTGCTAAAGTCATCATTCCCTAAGCTTACACACTACTTAACCTAAATTATCCTAAGGACAAACACACACACCCATGCCCGAGGGAGGACTCGAACCTCCGCCGGGACCAGCCGCACAGTCCATGACTGCAGCGCCTGAGACCGCTCGGCTAATCCCGCGCGACGGCAACTGATGACCCTGTAGTTTGGTCCCTTTGCCCTCCAAACCAACCAACCAACTAGTAAGTATGTACTCTCTCGCAGAATGTTCCGACGAGTCTCTCCGTGACAATATTTCACCAAAGCGGCTCATGAGCCGCTACCGATGTTGCTCAAAGTGTACGCTTGTAACAGTAGCCTGCCGTGAAACAAGCTAACGTTACCCTCTGAGAGGATTTCGAATTTTGACTACGCGCGTATCTAATGGACAAAGGTATCAGACTATAATTTTGAATATGGTGAAATTAACAAAAAAAAATAAACGGACTTTAACCTTGAGAGCTAATGAAAGGAGTAAAAATCATATGTGAATGAAAAAATGAGCGGTCACCAGCCCAATTAGGCACATTAATTTGGATATATATGTTTAAGAAAATTGAATATTGGTTGTTAAAGTTACTTTCATTAGTATTTCTCTTTGAATAGCCCACAGTAAATCAACTGACACAGGGCACTCTGAGCTGAATGTAGCAGCAGTTACCAATAATGCACACACAAGTAATCATAGAAAGCAAATTTGCACCAAGCTCGTACTAACTCAAGCCACACTCAAGATCATTACTTAAACCAATACTGAAATGTTACCGTATATAATGCAGAACTAAATCTGGACATGAGGGGCGTCTGTCTTAACTGACATGAAAAAAAAACACAAATAAAGGTAATAAATGCCATAAATACACTGTTTAAATTCCTCTACATATATCAGTTTTCCTTAGCAGCAGTTTTAGTTAAATTTTCTTTCTAATATGTGGAGAATATGACGGGGACCCATAAACTAGCATAGTGTCACTAGTCAAGCTCTAAGATTATTTCAGCGGAAAAAGCTAATTCAAACAAAGCTATCCTTCACTTCACTTGGAGTAGTTCATACTTTACTTTGCAAAAACTTCAACACTGAGCTTAATTATCTTCGAAAAAGGAATAATTCATGATAGAAATCAAGACCACACTATTTTTAAAACGAGCTCAACTTCTTCGTCTTTTTTTATCACCTGATAAGCAGGTACTGTAGACAATAACATTCACACAATCCGGCACTGTATTCTCGCAAAACTATACTTTGCAATAAACTGAGAGTTCTTTAGCCAAATCCTATCTCACTTCACTTTTGTGGTTTTAACTTGTAACCTCCAAACCGTAATTTTTAAAAGGAAAAAAGACAATACTTAATAGAAATGGGAGCCGAGTGTAACCTCCCCACAAAAATTTTAAAAGAAAGAAATATGACAATATTTAATTATGAATGCTAATGGACATTGTGCTAAGCGTAACCTGCCCACAATCAAATGTACTGACAATGGCAACAAAAATGTGAAATTCGCAATCTGACTCAAATATAAATTCTTCAGCAAAAAATTAAAGTCTATTCAGTGATAAGAAAATTCAATTAAACCGAAACATCGGTCTTTGGCCCTGTGTAAAACAATCAGAATTAAAGTCTTACCTCAGAATAACTGGATGTCAAATTTCTGCTCTTTTTTGTGCGCACGGCTTGGAGGAACTGCATTGCAAATAATAATATTCCTTTTTTTTTGTGATTTTACTGAAATTTTTCTTTAAAAAGAGTGGAGTGAAATGGGAAGTGCAACGAAATCTTTAGTTCAATAAAAAATAAAATTTTTGAAAAATGCTTTTGAAATAAAAATTATTATTGGGGCATTTGTTGGAGAATAATTACAATAAATAAATTTTTACATTATCTAATGATTATATTAATTAACAGTATACCTCATTCAGCATCTTGACCAGTGTTGCCGACCGCCTACATCACACAACCGCACTGGGCTGCTACTACTGTCCGACCGCTCTGCATGACGACTACTAGTGAACTGCACTGCACGACTACTACTGACCGACTGCTCGCAACTAAACCGAGCTACCGACTTCCACGACTACAGACAGAGTACTGCTCTCAACTAGACAGAGCTACAGACTCGCAACGACTGACTGACAGACTGAGAACCGCTCGCAACACTCGCGCGGTCAAGCGCATACTCTCTGGTCACAGATGCTACAATGCCTCGCCATCGCTGCTATGTTACATACGTGTTTCAAACTTCAACTTTTACTACCCTTTTATATTTGACAAACAAAATCACTTTGAAACACTTGAATGCAAGAATTGTTCATTTAAAACAGGATACTCGGTTTTAGTACCACTTAGGAGATGACACTGCATAAGTTCGTGATCATGATAGAAGATATGGTTCCGGACATAAATTTATAGCATTTGGATTATTATTAAAACCACACATACAAATTAACTGGTCCATACCCATACATAGCTGCCTGTATGAAGGTAGTAAAGCAGTGGCGAAGTTTTGGTGGCAAGCGACATAGTGGCTAACTGTACTCATGGGTCTTTCAGTTCGAATGCTCCACAAAATCTCTTCGTGGCGTCGGGTTTTCAACATATTAGAGCCATTCCTTTTTGCCTAGAATACCAATAAAAGCCAGATCCACATCCAAGGCAAAAATTCCTTGCAAAGCAGCTTCCAATTGCCTCTCTTAACACCGTCGAAGTGTACCGTGCTACGCCTAGCCACATTCTGCGTACCGTTCACACCAAGGAGCCACCCAGTTCGACCGCCAAAACCACCTTTTACATCGCGCCGTACCACTTCCGTTGCGGAGGGACTTCCCTACGTCTTTTATATATTACGAATACAAGTGCCCTAAGCATGAACCAGCTTTCAATAAACATTATCTTTCTTATAAACATACACATATTATAATTATTAATTATTCGTTATTTTTACAAATATTTTGCTTTTTCTATATCTGAAATTATGGAGTGTGTATTCTATGTCATTTAAAGTCATTGATTTGTTACAAAAATTATATATATATTGTTACAAAAATTACATATATATATATATATATATATATATATATATATATATATATATATATATATATAATTTTTGTAACAAATCAATGACTTTAAATGACATAGAATACACACTCCATAATTTCAGATATAGAAAAAGCAAAATATTTGTAAAAATAACGAATAATTAATAATTATAATATGTGTATGTTTATAAGAAAGATAATGTTTATTGAAAGCTGGTTCATGCTTAGGGCACTTGTATTCGTAATATATAAAAGACGTAGGGAAGTCCCTCCGCAACGGAAGTGGTACGGCGCGATGTAAAAGGTGGTTTTGGCGGTCGAACTGGGTGGCTCCTTGGTGTGAACGGTACGCAGAATGTGGCTAGGCGTAGCACGGTACACTTCGACGGTGTTAAGAGAGGCAATTGGAAGCTGCTTTGCAAGGAATTTTTGCCTTGGATGTGGATCTGGCTTTTTTGTAACAAATCAATGACTTTAAATGACATAGAATACACACTCCATAATTTCAGATACACAGTTACATAATGTAAACCTACTTCTAATCGATATTAAGTGTTACACACTCACCTGTTGTCGTTGTCTGCAAATGGCATAGTATCCTCTACAGTTCCATCCAGTGATGATTCTGTATCGCCTTGCAAACATTTTACTAACGTGTCTGTAATTTCGCTCATTATTTCATAGATGTCTTTCTTTATCTGTTTTTCCGTTTTTGATAGCAGCCCTACAACTGTTGTTGTAAAAAGGAAAACCTCATCTTCTAAATGATGTAGTCCACCTGAAGGAACATATGATTGGAAAATTCAGAGAAAACTGAGTGAGATACCCAAAAGGGGTAGCCACAAATAAATAAATGGTGCTTACGATTTATAGCCGCACAGCTTTGTAATATGGTCTTTCGTTCTAAACTGTTTATACTGCTTTTCCCGTTAAAATCCTGGCACGGCTATAAAAGTATAACGTGACAGTTAATGGATTTTTAATGTTTTTGAACTTTTATATGTTCATTTGCGTCACGGTTTTTCATAACTGTTCATACATATGGTTTGACTGTTACGCAATATTCGTGAAAGAATCTGCTACATGCAAGATTTAATTTTGATTACAGAGCTTCCTGAGTCATTATACTGAAACAGCGTTCTGCTACAGATGCATGTAACCTACTCTGTGTTACACGTCAGATGACGGTGAGCTTAGGTTAAGTGCGTCGATCATTTCTTGATGTTGATTTGCAGGTAAGTGATTAAATACTATAATAGACCTAACACTCGCCTATCTTTCGGCGTCGTCACTTATGTTCAATACCCTCAATGTCTGAAGCCTCTCTGTTCTGTTGTCATACTAATGGCGTTGATCTGGCGTCCCTTCTCCAGCGGTTTAATGTCTTGGCATTGCATGCTATGCTTTTCGCAGACTTGCACGACACGGTTTCATATGTTTTGCGATGACTATAATTTTCTTAAGGTGCTTTTTCTTAAGAAATTTCCACATAAAAATGGGGTTGATTGTTCGTCAATTAACCAAAATCGAACGTTTCAGAAGATATGGTTACCTTACAAATCCCCAATTCAGATGGCGCTGAGCACTATGCGACTTAACTTCTGAGGTCATCAGTCACCTAGAGCTTAGAACTAATTAAACCTAACTAACCTAAGGACATCACACACATCCATGCCCGAGGCAGGATTCGAACCTGCGACCGTAGCGGTCGCTTGGTTCCAGACTGTAGCGCCTAGAACCGCACGGCCCCAATTCAGAGCTTCCGTTACTGTGATGCAGTAACGTAATTTGAATAACCTTCATAAAGTATATATTACGAACAATTAGTACATCCTGAGGATGAAATTGTACTGTATCAAATACCGCCAAGTTTAAATACTTTGGCAATTCTACCTTTGCTATTTCAAACTTGTTATTCGACAGTTACTCACAGATAAAAATTAGGTAGTGGTGATGTCGTTTTTGATCGCAGCCATACGATTTTCTTCGTCTCTGCCAGTGCAGTGTATGCTTTAATTCGATACTGCATCAAGGAACTACTGCATTAAGGAAGTTTGTGGTGACCACGTTAGTTAATGCTTTGTCTGAGCAACACAAGTGCTAAGAGAATGGTTTCATGCACCTACAGAAGAAAACTTTGCACTTAATCGATGACGCCATATTGAAACAGAAAATATTCTAGTGCATTAAAACGCGGTGAAGAAAGAAGAAAGGAGACTAAGTTTTAACGTTCCATCGAGGTTGGTGGTAACCATCGATGGTGTCAAAGCTTGGGCTGGGGGAAAGAAATCGGCCATGTCCATTTCGAAGGAACCATTTCGGCGCTTGCCTTAAGTCTTTTAGGGAAATCGCAGAAAAACTAAATGTAAATAATGTGTTTGATGGGCGACCTGCCTTATAAAGAAGCAGGTAATGACGCAATGGTACCCGTGATTCTACGAAGAAGGTTTTGCACGTTCCTCGCCACATGTGGCCGGATGTCGTTCAGTTGAAATGCGTCATGCGGAGTTGCAGGAAGCAGAGGCAGTGCCTTGAACTCTCAAAACCTTCCTCATGTGGGGGTAGCTTTTTCCGTAGCCTTTAATAACTACGTGTAGAGATCGCGTTTTGTATAAAACATCGCCTCACACCTGGCGTTTGTCAAGTATGCCGTTCAATAACGCAGGCTGCCAGATTGGGGTCGCTACAATGGTGGCCATCTCTGTAGGATGGACAGAAATAAAACACTACATTTTGCAACTCAGCGCGCCGGCATCGTATTCGCGAATCCTTGCAGTCGAGGCGCTGTCGGTTTCTGGACGGTGGTAGCCTACTACGCAATCGCCAACAAGTCCATTTCGCAGCGGATGACGTCGAACCGTCGACTCATCCTGATGCACACTCGCTTGACACTGTCTGACTTGGTAATGTAACCCAAGATATTCCTAAGTAACGTACGAGGTTCTGCATCAAATACTCCGGAAACATTAGGAAGAATAACGGACTTCGTTGATGGAATTGATCCACATTTAAGTTAAGTTTTAATTAAAAAATGCAAAATGAGACAAGCTTTTCTTCGATAATACAATACTCATCAACATCAAAATTCTTCCTATAGCGGTCGGCAAAGAGCTGTTTGCCACCGTCGGAATGAGTGTCTACACATAAGCAAAAGCAAATTACCCAGTTTTTTTTATGCAAGACAGCCAGGCACTTCACAACGTGCATTTCTGAAGTCTATAAACATTTTTTAAAAAGAAAGAAACTGTTACGTTGTTAAAATCTTTGATCCAGTAAATGGCGGTGCATGATTTCTAATTTTTGAATTTGGACGACCTAAGTTTCTATTCATACAGTATACGACATGCCTTACTGTCTCCCAATGACGATCGTATGGAAGATGTAAGTCTTTTGTTCTAAGGAAACAGAATTAATGCAAGTGGTGCTAGACTAGTTTTGGATTTGGTCTGGCTTCACAAACTGAATTGAGAAGTATTTTAATGCATCAAGTGGTTTGAGATGTTGATGTAGGTACTAAAAGTTGAGGAAAGTAGAACTTTTACCTTTGAGGTATTATTAGGAATGAAGAGTTTGTACCCTGAATAGGAGGCGAGAATATTCTCTCTGAGACACTCACCTGCACGTCCTTGCTGAACTGGTTGTTGGCGTGTAGGTGCACCGCCGAGAAGTTGCGCACGTGGTCGAACTCAAACAGCATCTCCACGGGACTGCCTTCCATGCCGGGCGTGTCGTTGCGCCAGCCCACCCAGCCGTGGTCTGCAGAGCCGTAAACAAACAAAGCTCGTCTGAACCCTTGCACAGGCCGAGAAATTACGAATTAGACAAAATTACTGCTTTCTAGAAATTTTTGTGATGTGTGGAAATGAAAAGACGAATACTGACAGAACTGCAGCATTGTAAGTGGGCAGCAGGTCTTGCCTGGAAGGTTCATTCGAATGGAGCATCGTCCACGAAAGCCATTGTTCCGGTACGGCGCAAAGTTTTAATATGTCAAGAACGTGTAGTGTGAAATCTTTCAACAGCACCGCTGAATAAACACCATTCCCTTTCGTGGTCAGACCACATACACGAGATCGCTCATGTTTGTTGTCGATCCGGTGAAAACGAGTTCGAATCCATGTGGCGGAAGAAAATTTCACCGACGGAGTTTGATCGCTGCGTAGAACGAAAGGGAGGCGACAACAGTGCGTGGCCTATAACAACTAGCGAACCCGGCAATGCTTCACAATTGCTGAATATGCATGGGAGTTGTAAATATGTTCTGAACTCCTTTCCCTTACCCCTCTTTCTGTCCATCTCTCCCTCCCACTGCCATTGCCCATCTCCTCCTCTCCCTTACCTACTCATTGCCCCTCCCTGACTCCTCCTTTCTCCCCCTCTTTCTGTCGATCTCTTCCACCCCCTGTCTTTGCCCATTTCCTCCTCTCCCCCCCTCTCGTTGTCCATCTCCGATTCCTCTCTTCTCTCACTGTCTGCCTTGTCCCCCCCCCTCCCGCCAATCTCTCTCTATATCCTCACTCCCCTCTCTGTCCATCCCCTTCTTCCTTCTCTCTGTCCATCTCCTCGTATCCTCTTTCTCCGACCTTGTGCCTTGTTAATTGTTATTGCAAACGAAACCTTTATTGGGAAATGAAGTCACTTATAATGAATGGATAAACTGGCTGGGATCATTAACATAAGGGGTACAGGGGAGACCTGTATGAGGATAGTAGTTCTAATGAAAGTATTCCCCTTACTTTTAACCTGTGGAAGGATAGGACTGCAAAGTTTGGGATGATTCAGATTTCATAGTAGGTTCTAACCATAAGCTGTAAGTATAATTTTCTTCTTTCCTCTTAATTCTGATTTCGAGGAAGAAAGCAAAACAGCTCACTCTTGTTTATGCAGTTTTTGTTTGAAATTATCTACAAAGAAAAGATATATAAGTATTGACCGCCTACACTACACTTGTCCGTCCTCTTTTAGAATACTGCTGCGTGGTGTGGGATCCTTATCAGGTAGGACTGACGGAGTACATCGAAAAAGTTCAAAGAAAAACAATGGCTCTGAGCACTATGGTACTCAACATCTTAGGTCATAAGTCCCCTAGAACTTAGAACTACTTAAACCTAACTAACCTAAGGACATCACACACACCCATGCCCGAGGCAGGATTCGAACCTGCGACCGTAGCAGCCTCGTGGTTCCGGACTGCAGCGCCAGAACCGCACGACCACCGCGGCCGGCAGTTCAAAGAAAGGCAGCACGTTTTGTATTATCGCGAAATATGGGAGAGAGTGTCACAGAAATGATACAGGATTTGGGCTGGAAATCATTAAAAGAAAGGCGTTTTTCGTTGCGACGGAACCTTCTCACGAAATTCCAATCACCAACTTTCTCCTCCGAATGCGAAAATATTTTGTTGACACCGACCTACGTAGGGAGGAACGATCACCGCGATAAAATAAGGGAAATCAGAGCTCGTACCGAAAGATATAGGTATTCATTCTTTCCGCGCACTATACGAGATGGGAATAATAGAGAATTGTGAAGGTGATTCAATGAACCCTCTGCCAGGCACTTAAATGTGATTTGCAGAGTATCCATGTAGATGTAGATGTAGAAGAAAGAATTTGTCTAATGGTTTAAACGTCCTGATATGTGAATCAAAACCGACTGTGAAGAAGAAAATAAAAATGCACACCTCCGCAGTACAGCATTTTCGCGCTTGTAGTCGAATTTAACACAAAATTTATGTCAGTTTGAATGTTAGTAGAGTATCGTGTAAAAATCTGAAGTGATTTTTGCTAGTGACGTTTCTCCTTTATGTATTAAATATATTTTTACATATTACATATATTTAAAAAATATGCAACCCATGTCTGTGTTTTTATTAGAGCAATGTGTAAAAAACTGGTCAAAAACTTTTCGAGATTTTTGTCAACAGGTTTTCTCCCTTATGTATTACACACATATTTATGTGCCATCTATAAGAAAAATTTGTAGCCTATGTTAGGTCTAACGTTTAGTGGAGTATCGTGTAAAAATTTGAGGTAAATCGATAAAGAATTTTTCGAAATTTTTGGTGATATCGTTAAACTACAACATGTCTTTATATAGTAGCGTAGATTATCACCAGATTGTGTGCTAAATAACGCCGCAGGGTGTCACTGAATTACATTGTGGAAACAGCAAAGATTTTCCAGAATGAGATTTTCACTCTGCAGCGGAGTGTGCGCTCGTATGAAACTTCCTGGCAGATTAAAACTGTGTGCCGGGCCGAGACTCGAACTTGGGACCTTTGCCTTTCGTGGGCAAGTGCTCTACCAACTGAGCCACCCAAGCACGACTCACGCCCCGTCCTCACAGCTTTACTTCTGCCAGTAGCTATTCTCCTACCTTCCAAACTTACAGAAGTTCTCCTGCGAACCTTGCAGAACTAGCACTCCTGAAAGAAAGGATATTGGGGAGACATGGCTTAGCCACAGCCTGGGGGATGTTTCCAGAATGAGATTTTCACTCTGCAGCGGAGTGTGCGCTGATTTGAAACTTCCTGGGGTAGCTCAGTTGGTAGAGCACTTGCCCGCGAAAGGCAAAGGTCCCAAGTTCGAGTCTCGGCCCGGCACACAGTTTTAATCTGCCAGGAAGTTTCAGCAAAGATTTTCTCCCTCTCTTCTTCTGTCATCGTGATTACTACCCTAGCCATATTTCAACATGGAATGAAGTACTGTACTTCCGTTCTTAACAGTTATTGATGCAAGGGCATCAACCGACCTTCTTAACTAGAAGCCGACAGTGATTACTTCCCACAAACATCAAACTTTTAAGATACTACCCCAGATACGATTGATACATTGGACTGCGAATACCAAATAAATTCAGTACACAACTGGTAGTTTGTTCGAAAATTGTAGCAAATTTTGTAACTTTCCTTCGAGTTTTATGATTGTAAAGAGTGTTTGAAATTACTTATGTATCCTATTTTACAAGGCTGACGTCGTCTTGAACCCTTCGGAACCTGCATAATCCTATTGGGGTAGGATGGATGGTGATATAGAATTTGTTTGCAACCTCGAGGAGAGCTTCCCAAACAAATACAGATCGTAGTTAACTGTTCAAGTGGACTTTTCTCTCACTGTTTTATAGGCATACAAGGGTTAATGACAATTATGGTTATCGCACGATACTTATTCCTAGATTCCCAGCTTTTGTTACCCTTTACCGTCAGTGATATGTATTTCCTGGAGCACTGTGTTACGGAAGTGGTGTGTTATTCACTCGATGTTCAAATGGCTATTTATTTATTTGTTTAACCTGATCTGATGAGGACCATGTCCATAGTGGCTATGTGAGTAAATAATAATATGAACCAATAAATTTAAACTGGCAGTACTTGTTCGAAATACTGTTGGTGTTGCCACTGACAGTGATAACAGTAATAATAATGAAATTAATAAGCACAATAACAGTGGCAAATATAAAAAGAATTTATAGGTGTACTAAACAGATGTTTTCTAATATATCTTCTTCTGGGGAAAGGAAATCTAGAGAGACTGCGCCAGCTAAGAATACTGGGAAATGAGGTACGTTTGGCTGGAAAGAAGGATGTACAGGAGTAAGGGGTGTATACAGGGACACTGGTAATCATTATTGCTGCTTTAGTACATACGTCATTAACTGTATCTGAAGCTGGAGATGCTATTTAGTTCTCTATTATAGCGCGGGAGATTATCCCACCGTCTGATTCCTGCTACTACCAAAAACTTCTAGAAAGTGGCTGATCGAGGGAGTGGGAGAGAAAGTATTTTTCTCTGATGGGGATGGGTGTTTCTGTCATTTTGTTCAGACAAGAGCGTTAAGGTCGAGAAGAGAGATGAGAATAGTATCTCTAAATGACTTATGTTACCTTAAGTGCAAAAGACGATACAATTTTCGTATTCTTAAAGCAAGAGCACGTATGAATCGTTACTGATTCAATTTTGCGCCTATTAGATCCATTTTCTAATCGATCCGCAATCATTTTTTCTTCTTACTGAGTTATAACGGAGTCATAATTTTGATAATCTTTCATAGGGCATCCTCTGTGCTTAATTCGACCTTTGGTTTCTGCAATTTACATCCTTTGCTGTAATGTTCCGCTTCCCCCTCTACGTCCAAGTTTCTCATTCTATTTCTCCTATAGATACCCAATACTTACATTTAAAATGTCATTTGCATAAGATGGATTCTGTTTTTGACCTTCACTTTAAACTCATTCCTCCTTACAACTGTTGTGTTGTAGAGTTTCATTACTGACCTTTCGTAGTTCTCTTGACCCATATTCCAAATCAAGTTTTGAAATATTTAAGTCTATGGTGGACATTCCCGTTTTACATGTGTGGCAGCAAGCAAACTGGAAAACTGAAATGATTAATATGTGCGGAGTATTAGTTCCGAGAGCTGGCTTGAGTAGTACCAATCAGGATCCTATGAAGGACGTTACTTTTGTTCGAGGTATAGCAGTTTTTGAAATTCTACGTTAATATACTCTTATACGATTGATAAGGTCCCAATGTGGCGATCTTTTCCAATGCCTAGGTTGCTAGCGTGCTCTACAATGCTGTCTCAGGGACTACTGACTTTACCACGAAGGTAGGTGTTTCCTCGCATCTATCAGGAACAAACTTTTGGAACGGCACGGCAGGAAGCAGCACCTTTTCGGGGATTCCTATTAGAGGGAACAGGAACTGCTGAATGAAATTACTGTATTTCTGTTCCTGATGTTCATAAATTGAAAGGATTAGGTGTCAACACAAATTTCGTCGAGCGGATTGTAATAGGTGAAATCGAAAAGTGAGCTGACAGCCCTCGGGGCTTCATGCTGTGTGGGCCCTATGGGGCGGAGGTGGTGATGTAGGAGTGTTTATCAGTGTGGAATCGGTAGTTAGCGATCCATAAAGTGTTTCTTTCTTTCAGTAAGCCTATAAAAATCCACAAGTACGCTCCCATGTGCATGATGAGAGTTCTGAGACTATATAGGCGACTGTTGACAGCCAGACTACTTGTGATTTGTCGGAATGGGTTTCGTACCAATTAGTGCTGTGGTTAGCTGCAACAGATGAACTTGACTAGGTCTAATTGAAGCAATAAATTACAATTGAGGTGCTGAGAGCCATAAGGGCCTAAAGCACACAGTCATTGATTTTGAGATTATAGCATGTATGCATGCTCCTGGTATCTGATACTCTTATAGTGAACCCGTTTTATCTATATCTGTAGCCCCACACCGTTTATCAGAACATTCACGAAAACCTGTCTCACCGATTTTTCCGATATTCTTTTCCACATGGGCCTAAATCACAAAATACATAATATCGTTGCTCTGCATTGCTTAGTTGTTTGCTAGGAATGCCAACATAATTTAGTGTCTACATCACGTACGTAGTAGTAGTGTTTCGTAATTTGAAGTATACTGGCAATTTTATATGAGCCCCATGCCACAGAATATGTTCAATGAAAATTATAAGGATCTTAATGTGTTGGAATAGGTCACAATTTTGCATATTGTGCATTTAGTATCTCTTTTTTATTTCTGATTCTAGCTTCACATTAATTACAAACTTAAGTACTGTCAAAAGACACTATTGTCGCTAGCCTGCATACGGAAATTTTGTGAATTAACATTAGAAAAAACATCATCCTAAATATTAATAATATTTCCTATCATCAAGTGGATTTATTATTTTTCATAGGAAATGTAGGGTGTTGAGAGTTGATTAGAAAATAGGTAAGACTCTGAGGCCTGTGGATTGCCTAAACGTTTGACCTCCATAAACATATGTTTTTCTCAAAACATAGCGTCTATGCTTTGTGTTCTTATGGTTCTCAGTGCCTCAGCTGCTTACGTGGAAATTAGAAGTGTAGTGTTTTTGTACGACTTTTGATCTGTTATCTATTTTTGTCATGGTGAGGATAACCGGTGAAGATGCTAGGGATTACCTGGAAGCTGTATCTGAAATGTTAGCGGCGTAAATTTTCCAGTACAGTGGTCGGATCTTGGAATCCTTCTAACAGTAGATTGCTACAGACCTTTTATTAGTGGGGTGAAAGCGAGGCTGGCTACCCTGACTTAGGCTCATTTCATACGTGTAAAAGTGCAGAAAACTAATCTGGGTCCACTAATAAGCGTTTCAGATTTGCTCTGGAAATTGCCGTAATTTGTTTCACGAGTTGCACACCGCTAAAAGTGTGTGAATTTTGGCGCAGCAGCGGCGAGTGGAATTCACGCGACAGTACCGTCGCTTCAAATAAGGGACGCACGGAACGTTTCAGTCTCAACACCATCACCCTATCAAGCGATCAGTACTTCCTTATATGAGAAAAGTAAGACACTAACTTATAAGAGGAAGTGGAAAATTTTCCTCAAAAATTGTCAAGCAAAGTATTTATTTGCACCGTCAGATTTTGCAACGGGCGGGTGGAGGCGGCAGGTTGTGGAGACGGTCTTACCAGCGTCGCCTTGCGTGGGGTTCAGGCTGGACAGCAGCTCGTGCGCCTTCCTGCCGTCGGAGAGCGTCCCCAGGCCGGCCGACAGGTGTCCCGCCGCCTCCCTGCCGTCGTACAGGCGGTCCGTGAAGCCGCGCGCGCCCTGCGCCACGCTGTAGCTGAGCAGGCCCTCTGCAAAGAGAGCGCCGGCGTCCGTCATACTGTGGAATAACGCTGACAGCGGATCATGTCAGAGAAAGGGCGACATGAATTGATTTACTTCCTGCGCTATAGATTCAAATACACTGCATCACTAGACCAAGCGCCGTTCCTGTAATCTATCTGAAGTGAACGCATTCTGTTAGGAAACATCATAATCTGTTTGGTGGAATGTCACCGTTGTCGTCGCTAACGTTACCGCGAAGTATTGGAAAAGACTAAGCGCAGCTTCGTCTATGTTTGATTTTCAGTTTTGCGTCACAAATTCACAAGCCGCAATCCAAATTGTAGTTTCGAAGCAGTAGACCCAGCGCCACTTACCAGTTTCTGATTTAGTGATGGTAAACGAAACATGTGGCATCGCTGGTTCACAACGCTCGCTGTTTGCACAGCCCAAGCAAAACGCCTGTGAGTTGAGTGGTATTTACGGACTTAATACTATGTCATGTGCTATAACGCCGTGACTGTTATGAGTACCAGGTGCGATGATGAATGTTTTCAAAATAATGACACAACTTACTATTGAAAGTGGAACAATGATGTGAAATCGATTTAAAGTTTGTGTGTGTGAAATCTTATGGGACTTAACTGCTAAGGTCATCAGTCCCTAAGCTTACACACTACTTAACCTAATTTATCCTAAGGACAAACACACATACCCATGCCCGAGGGAAGACTCGAACCTACGCCGGGACCAGCTGCACAGTCCATGACTGCAGCGCCTCAGACCGCTCGGCTAATCCCGCGCCGGATTTAAAGTTTCTTTTGGAGGGTAATCTCAAAACCAATCCTTAAAGATCAAAACAAAATGTCAAAAACCTTACGTATTCCGTTCTTCTTTAACTGAAGACATCACGATATTCCCCAAATATAAATCTTTAGTGTTATTTGCATTGTTGCAATTGTTTTGTGTTTCCTAACAGTCAATAAAAGACACGATATAATTACATTTTCCTCAAGACATTTCGTTCACATTGAAGCAAAGCAAGCTAGGTATTTCATTCCGGCTAGGTCTCGGGTGCAAGGTAATCCGTCTTCAGAACGCCGGTGAAGAAACGGCAGAATTATTCTGAATATTTTAAAAAAGCAAAATATAGTTGAGAAGATTGACGCGTTTTGTGCAGATAACTGTATTACCAACTTTGGTGGGCGCAAGAGGGCAGAAACAAACAATGTTTATTCCAAACTGATCAGTGTTCTGAAGATGAACATTCAAGGCATCGGCCGCGCAGCCCATGTGGTACATAGTGGAGTTCAAACGAGTGCAGACATTCTTCCCACTGACACAGAAACAATAGATAATAAAATTATTCAATATGTTCACATTTACACTGCTTGTGTGGAGGAACTGAAATCATTCTGTGATTCCGTTGAGGATGATACAAGCAACTAGACGGTTGTCATTGTTGCCAAGAGTTACAAGAGCTAACGCTATGTTTTTGGAAATTTGTGGTAAGTTTCTTTTGTGACTTATTTAGAAATGTGGACTTCCCCATTTCAATCTCTGAAATCATTTCACTGGATAACACTGAAAAAGTCTGTTTCTTGGAATGAACTTTTAAACTGTCTGAAAATTCTTGAGGCAGTAGATACATGTGCAACATTTCAAACAGATGAAGATGTATTGTTTGATGAGATAGAATGCATAAATAACATTGTATCCAAGAAACTTGAGGAATAGTAAAAAGCTAATCTGGAAACAGATGAGACTTAATACGATTTATTCTGTACTCTTAAAAGTACAGGTACTTCATGAAAAAATACAGAGCTTTGTTCTTGCTGTGGCAGGCACAAATGCTGTTGTGGTAAGAGTATTTTCAATTGTGAATTCCCTTTGGATTGATAAGAAAAAAACCGTTTTGCCACTGAAACTATTGAAGCAGCCATACTAGTTAAGAATCATTATCGAGACCTTACCTGCAAGGAGTTCTACAACCTGCTGTTAACCTGTTTAAAGCTTTTGAAAGTTATTAGGTCTTATGATTCGTTCACAGTTAGTAGCAAGGTTCTTGATACAGTAGCTAAAAGGTTCACGGATTTTTTTATGCCTGCACTAGTGTTCATTTGTTAGAAATCATTCTATCAATTTCTCAATATTTTGAATTATTCAGTTCTTGGAAAAACAATGAATTATCATATGATGTAGTGCCATTACAACCATGTTTTCAAGTGTCTTGTTAAAGTATATGCTTTTTTATGTGTATAGCTATTTTAGTAATGCAATAAAGTCCAATATGCAGAATATTTTCTTTTTGTCTAGTGCCCCTTTGTGCCCCATTTTTTAATCCAAATTTTTCGCAAATCTCCTGTTTTTTCAGGTGGAAAATCTGATCACCCTAGCTTAAGGGCAAATAACAAGAGGCTTGCGCAGCAAACCTTTAAGTTTTGAATTGCTGCAATGACAAAGAATCACAAATCAAATTGCTGCTAAGTAGTATATCGCCTTGTGGCTTTGCTCATAGGCAGAAATGGAAATCAAATGACGAACTTAGCAACTGCAAAATTGGCATAATTTCCAAATAAAGCTGTGTTTCATTGGTAAGCCAAAAACAAAACAAAAATCTAAATTACAAGCAGGTGCAGTACATTAAGGGGACTACAAATTTTACAAACACTGAACTTCAGTGGTATTCAGGTATGTAAGGACATGTTCAAATTAAATGAATTAATGGAGGGTGGCCACACGAACAAGACTAGAGTCGATAAAGATGCTTTAACATTTACGTGAAATTCCCTGAAAATACAATGAATCCATTAGTAATTAAAGTGAAATTTACGTTGCAATGGTCAAGTAAGCACTAGGCGGAACTTGTAATAATGGTCGCCTCTAAGTGTCGTTTCTTTACTTAAAAAAATATATTTCCTTATAATCAGGTGCAATTTGAATAACTGAAAATTCAAGTGAGATAAGCCGTCATAGTAATTACAGAAACAATTACATATTAAGAACATTAATACTAAAACTAACATTATAGTCAGAGCCAAATTTTAAAGTTTACTGACAAGGAACTTTAATGGTATTTCAAAAGAAATGCGTGTATTGAATTAACGTCTGGGGACCATGTAAACAAGCTTTACAACTGGTGAATGTGATTTAAGATTTATCTGGAAGTTGGTGAAAACTTAAGAGTCCATAAGTAACTATACAATAGGTTCCTGCGTCACAGTGCATATAATAAGGCATTAGCCTGAACTTACACACTACTGGAGACCCTTAGGCCGTATTTCTTCGATTTACTAAAAGGTTGAAACACACGTTAGAAAACAAACCTGAACTTCATGCGCTGTGTACAGCGACAAAGTGTTCACTTAAATCGACTCGTATTTTGTTCCAGAATATGTGAATCTCTTCTCAAATAAGTATCAGATGAGAAGAGTCGTGTAGTCCATTGTAGAGAGACAACGATTGTGTTTTGCGGTGTGGAGTGCAAACAGCCCTTCTTCCGCAGCGATACGTTTACCTTCCTCTGTTTGTAGTTTATTCGTATTAATAAAGGAAGTTATGCTGTTAGAAGTTCTCGAAGAAACTGCCTAATAGGTGCTTCCTTTTGTTTATGTGCTGCGTTATATCGGCATGTCCTCCATGTTCAATAGAAAAACTAAACGACATAATGTACATTCTACCTCAGTACTCGTGGTTTCCTTCGAGAAAGGGAACTTCTATTTCATGGTTTTCGAGAAAGACAACATTATTTTCTTCATACTAACGGACACGAGTTAGATTCACGCACAGCAAACAACAGACGAGGGTGCGCCCTAAGGCGAGCTTGCCGAACCCGTTCTTGAAACTGCCGGCTACTTCTCATTGTTGTCTGTAACAGTCCGAAGACATCGCGTCCGTTGCATCCACTGCAAATGTCATCTAAGGGTGAATAGCTAATTTACAACTACAAAGCATTGAGTGTAACGTTCTTCAACGAAAACTTGTAACATCCGCTCGTCATTTCCGCGTGGAAAGTGATTGATGCGAATCTCGAAGCTCACGCGTAAGTCACTGTCACTGAGGGTGATGACGGAAAGTTTTCTGTTCACAACTCTCCTCCTCATGTGACCAAAATAATGTTTCTTTATTCCAACTTTGCGTTCAAAACAGAGTAAGACTCATGAAAATGTAAAAAAAAAAACCATGTCTATAACGCAAAATTGACGTAAAAATAAATAAAAACGCACAAAAAGGGTACGGTTACTGCTGATTACGAAAAAACGGGACATTTGGCGTCCCCTGAATATCTTGCGGGACAAAGAACGAAAAAAGGACAGTCCTGTTAACGGGACGCCTTGTCACCCGACCTTGTCGGTAACTGGGTGATACGTTTCGGATCTCCTCACTTTGATTTGGAATATCTCAAATGCGCTGAACTGATTGATCCTGGACAATGAGATCTTTTTAATCAACGATATCGAGGCTCTAGGCAACTACTACAATTCATATTTATCTCGGTCACATGGCCGCAGTAGCGGCTAAACAAACATCGTCCAAGCTGATAATTCGTGGTCATGCAACAAGACTCACCCATATTTTTACTTAGAAGCTTGTCAATAACAAATTAAAGAGACGTTAAGAAACAATAAAACAATAGTCTTTACTTAATCGAAATAAATCATTATTAGCACTTACATGTGTTTACACTGATACATACATCCTGACAGACCAAGGACGCAAGAAGAAAAGCTAACGAAGGATTTGTCAGAAGAAGAAAGACAAATAAATTTATAAGGAATAACTGCTGTGAAGCACATCTTTACCACACATCAGGAGTGTGGAAAAGTCTGAATTGTAAAATAGGTTGTGCAAACTGTTGACATTTCGCCAAACCTATTCAGCCGCAGCCGAGACAAAGTTTTTTAATTAGTGAAGCGAGATAAGTAATCAACATCCTTAGCCGATCAGTCTTAAATTTGAAAAAGACACACTTTCTTTCGCTACTATTGCGGCTTACAACAAAGAAATGAACTACATTTCACTTCACTAATAAACGCCAGTTACAAAAATGCAGAGAGAACATTTTGCCTAAATGATAAAAAGATGATAAAACACTACCACTTTCCTCACAAGACAAAATCTTTTTACTGAATTACTCCGCGGCCATATAAGAATGAACTGCAGATTGTTCCAGAAGTGCTTCAGCAAAAGACCGCAAACTGAAATTGATAGTTCCGACTTCCGACCCTTGTTAGGAATATGTCATTCTTTGATCCAGTAGCAGTCGACGGTATGGCTGCTAATTTATTACATCAAACAGACATTAAATGATGAAATCCCATCTATTACCGAATGTACGATAGCACTGTAGATATTGTTTATTGCCAATTTACGCAGAGAGAACTTATGCTTCAATTGAAGAACGCCGCTGTCTCGTCTGCATTTCACTGGCGTATTCTACATTTTTCAGAATGAATCTATGGCTGTCGTAAACCAATTCCTGCTAGCATATGAGAAGACGTGAAGTTATATTCAAGACACTTACTCATCTAACCAGCGTGCTGGTGACAGGCATCTGTAGGTTTGATTGCACTTCTTTTGTTTTCTGTTCATAAAGTAGTTCGTTTTGAATAAGTAAGTTTGATTATTGGTTTTTGTTTTCTGATTATATTTCATTAATTCTTAGTATAATAAGTACAGTTATTTCTTTTTAAGTCGCTAATTGGTTATAAAAACTACGCAACTTGTATAACCGAAGTTTTTCACAAATATTGTGTAGATTACAGCCCGTTTTAGATAACAAGGCTACGCATTTAATAAAAACAGCAGTGAATAAATAAATAAATAAATAAATAAAAGACCAAGACCTGAACCCGGGCCTTCGCCTTTCCAATGCAATTTCCTAACCGACTCAACTATCTACACCCGACTTATTACTCCAACTGTAAGGAACACAGTTCTAGTATTAGGAAATTCCATTCTGCAATTGTTTTATTATATGAGATATTTGCATATTGACGTACGTTCTTACGCCATTTAATGTCTGATTTGTGCTCTATATCTATAATTTGGAAATGAACGCAACATATATTTAAAGGGCTATTGTAATTACATCCGCCAATGGAGCAGGGGGATGAGACTGTGCTCACTAGTACAGTAGCGTACGACAACTTGTTAGTGACACACTAACCCAACGCTGGATAGGACGCGCGGGACCCACTGTCGTGTCATCTTGGCCTCCAGTATCTCTAAACCTGATTCTATGCAACGTTTCCTTGAGTGATACATGAAGAATTGTATTTACGTTTCCCCATTTAACTTGAGGCATAAATGAGTTTACAGACAGAATAACAGGAGCGGTCATTTCTGTCGATGAATAAATGTTATACAAATTGCATGATGAATTGAGCTGTTATCTAGAAGATGTCTACTTGGCTAGTGATTAGCACGTAGAGCTTCTATATTAATTCAGGAAAAATGGATTTTTGGGTAATTTGCATTTAGCCCCTTTTTCGTAGCATACTTCGTCAATAAATATGAATGGTTAGAATAGGTCGTTTGTTGTTAATAGCCGTTTGTCTGTATGTTAGAACTCATATTGCACATTCTTATGAACAATAGGTTATGTAAAACATTTTCTTTCACTTCTTAATGCGTGCAGAATGTATCACTGAAACTTTCTCGAAAGTTAACAAGTTAAATGAACTAACGAACATCTCAAAAAATTCACAAACGTTTGCAGTAATTGTGCTAAAGCGTCTGCTGAAAGTCATTTACGGCTTATCATAATACAAGTTTTTTTAAAATAAAACTAAAAGAGTAAAACGTTTCTGAAATAAACACTACACGTTTCAACTGTACCTCAGTCGATGATATAAATATGACGAACTGTATCACCTCAGCTTCACAGGACGGTGTAGACCTGTCACAACAGGCGTGGTAAACTCAAGGGTGCCTAGTGCCTGGCGCAGCGTGTGTGCAGTCATGCATTTTTCATATGTGCTCAAGTTAAACTCTCCGGAATGCCCAGTTCAGACACTAAAAAAAATCTGCTGTTGACCCGTGTGCAGGCACCTGTTGTAAACTCGCAGTGGCGGTAACGAGGTACTCTCTGGTGGAATACAAATACGTGGAAGGACGTAGAGACTATGGGTAGCATGAACAAAGTTAACAATAAATAGAAACGACATTCCAGGAAACTGTATTAACTGAATTACGATTCATATGCGAAAGTACCGCGGTTGCAATTTTGGTGGTGGTGGTAGTTAGTGTTTAACGTCCCGTCGACAACGAGGTCATTAGAGACGGAGCGCAAGCTCGGGTTAGGGAAGGATTGGGAAGGAAATCGGCCGTGCCCTTTCAAAGGAACCATCCCGGCATTTGCCTGAAACGATTTAGGGAAATCACGGAAAACCTAAATCAGGATGGCCGGAGACGGGATTGAACCGTCGTCCTCCCGAATGCGAGTCCAGTGTGCTAACCACTGCGCCACCTCGCTCAGTTGCAATTATGATATAGATCTTTTTAGTTATATTTGAGGCAACTTTTCCGTATCAATATGTATGTTTGTTTTACTCCAACCATCTGTTTTTGTTGCTTATATGAACTATATGTTACTGATTACGGTGTTAAATCATCCACATAACCATCGAATCAATCGACTTTGGAACTGTGAGCAATGAAACAGCACACATACAAAAGATGCACTGTGCAATCCCACGATATGTTTATATTTTGTCGATCTACGGAACATAGAGATACGTGCGCCTGTCTGACACACACACACACACACACACACACACACACACACACACACACACACACACACACTCTCCAAAGCACGTCTGGCGAACATCAAGACAATTCATTGCACAAGCTTTAGATAACTAACAAACACTGAGGTTACGAAAGTCGTGGGGTACCTCGTTATATCGTGTCGGACCTCCTTTCGCCCAGTGTAGTTCAGCAACTAGACGTCACAAGGACTCTACAGGTCGTTGGAAGTCGCTGCAGAAATACTGAGTTATCCTGCCTCTACAGCCGTCCATAATTGGGAAAGTGTTAGCGCAGGATTTTGTGTGCGAACTGACCTCTCGATAATGTCCCATAAATGTTCGGGCGATCTTGGTGGCCAAATCATTCACTCGAATTGCCCAGAATTTTCTTCAAACCAAACGCAAACAGTTGTGTCAACCATAAAAATTCCATCGTTGTTTGGCTGTAAATTGTCTCCAAGTAGCCGAACATAGCCATTTCCACTCAATCATGGGTTCAGTTGGATCAACAGATCCTGATCCGTTCAGTGGGACCCGCAGACCCAGTAAATACTGTCCACACCATTATGGAGCCTCCATCCGCTCGCACAGTGCCTTGCTGACAACTTGGGTCCATGGCTTACTGGGGCCTGCGTCGCACTACAACTCTACCATCAGTTCTTACCAACTGCAATCGGCACTTATCTGAAACAGCCCACTGTTTCCAGTTGTCTAGGTTCCAACCGACATGATCACGAGCCCAGGAGAGACGCATAACGCGATGTCGCCCAGTTAACAAAAGACACTCGCTTCGGTCGTCCGCTGCCATAGAGCGCTAAGAACAAATTTCAAAGCTCCGTCCTAACGGATACGTTCATCGTACGTCCCACAGTGTCTTCTGCGGCTATTTCACCCAGTGTTGCGTCTCTGTTAGCACTGACAACTCTATGCAAACGACGCTACTCTCGATCGTTAAGTGAAGGCCGTCGGTCACTGCGTTCTACGTGGTGAGAGATAACGCATGAAATTTGGTATTTTCCGCACATCCTGATACTGTGGATCTCGAAATTCCCTAACATCTAGCTCCAACTATCATTGCGCGTTCGGAGTCTGTTAATTCCTGCCGTGCGGCCATAATCACGTCGGAAAGATTTTCATGTGATTCACCTCGGTGCAAATGACAGCATCGCCAACGCGCTTCCGTTTTATACCTAGTGTACGCAATTCTACTGCCGTCTGTATATGCGCATATCGCTACTACATGACTTTTGTCAAAAAAATGGTTCAAATGGCTCTGAGCACTATGGGACTCAACTGCTGAGGTCATAAGTCCCCTAGAACTTAGAACTACTTAAACCTAACCAACCTAAGGACAACACACACATCCATGCCCGAGGCAGGATTCGAACCTGCGACCGTAGCGGTCGCGCGGTTCCAGACTGTAGCGCCAGAACCGCTCGGCCACCAGCGGCCGGCTGACTTTTGGTACCTCACTGTAGAAGCATGTATTACACAAGCCAAATATCGACAATGTGGTAACTGCTATTAAAAATTTCTATATTTATATGTAGCTGAGAAACAAACCGCATGGTGGTTTGGAGTTCATAGATGTAGATAAAGAAATTTTAAACCGTGCGAAGTGGCGCAGTGGTTAGCATACTGGACTCGCATTCGGGAGGACGACCGTTCAATCGCGCGTCCTGCCATCCTGATTTAGTTTTTCCGTGGTTTCCCTAAATCGCTTCAGGGCACTTTGAAAGAGTACGGCCGATTTCCTTCCCCATTCTTCCCTAATCCGATAGGATCGATGACCTCGCCGTTTGGTCCCCTCCCCCAAAACAATCAATCAACTAACCAAAGAAATTTTAATTCGTGGAATAGATGCAGTTAAATAAATACTGGAAACTGGCCTAAGAGGTAAAGCAATAGCATATATGAAATTCTCTAGAAACTTCCTTCGCTGAGATATCTATGTAGTAATAGTGACATATATCTTCACTGAATTCGGTGAGGTGAATTTAAGTTGAAATTGGTAAGATTGAGATACACGCAACCTATTCTCTCCTTTTCGTAGGACGCAAGTAAATAGCACTACCTTTAGAAATAATATGAACACAACAGACAAGATATTCCCTTCAAGAAAAGATTGCTACGTCTTAATTTCAGCACTGGAGTCACAAAATTACTTTTCATGACGATTCTGCAATAACACAACGACCAAAGTTACTAGGCTACTTTTGGCAAGTAAACTAATGTTTAACTACGAGGAGCCTGCAGTAAGTAATGTAACACATTTTTCTTTAGACCAATTTCGGTTGAAACAATACTTGCTGTGGGATATCGTGGAATATTACCTCTTCATTGCCTAAACTTTCATGAAGTTCCGACAGGTAACGGCGCTATACGTAGTCTTCAAAACGACGTCTGTAGCGGAGCGGCGTTACAAGCAGAGAACTGTGATTGGATTTCTTTTGGCGGAATAATAGGGCATTGCAGATATTCGTCGGCACTTGCTGATTGTCTACTAGACCCGGCACTGAAGAAAAGCACGGTTAGTCATTAGGCGAGGCGCAACAAGGTCGCGCAAATCTGCTCAATCTCCCGTGTGCCGGGCGGCCGCGCACAGCTGTCACTCCTGTGATGTTGGAACGTGCGGACACTCTCATTCGAGGTGATCGAGGGATCGCAATGAAACAACTCGCTACTTAACTGGACGTCTCTGTTGATAGTGCTGACACACTCGTCTACCAGCTGGGCTAGTCAGAGGTGTGTGCCATCTAAGAGAAGATCACGAAGAGCAACAAAGTCTGTGCGTAGTAGATTTGGGTTACGAGGTTGATCGTGATAATTTTTGGTCGAACATCGCTACAGACGATGAAACAGGGGTCCATCACGTCCAACAGGAAACAAAGCGGCTGACCATGAAGTGGCGCCACACCATTTCTCCCTGAAGAAAACGTTCAAAGCCGCACACTCAGCCGGTACATTCATGGTGACGGTCTTCAGAGTCTGAAGGCGTTATCCTGTTTGATGTCCTCCATCATGGTGCAACAGTCAATTCAGAGGTGTATCGTGCTACCCTCAGGAAACGGAAGAAACGACTTCAGCATGTTCGTCGCCACAAAAAATGCAAAAGAACTTCTCCTTCTCCATTACAATGCAAGGCCTCACACAAGGGTGCTCATCCGAAGGAAGCTCACAAAAGTTCATTCGACTGTTACTCCATATCCAGTCTACAGCCCGGATCTCGCACCTTTCGACTTCCATCTGTTTGGCCCAATGAAGGTTGCACTCCGTGGAACCAGTACGTGGGTGATTGGGAAGTTATTTATGCAGAAAGGCGTTGTCTTCGACGTCGACCAGCATAGACATACGATGCGGGCGTACAGGCCATCCCAGAAAAGTGGCGCAATGCCGTCGCGCTCAACGGAGATTGAAATCAGTGTATATGGTGTACTGGAATCCAGAAGAAAACAAACCTGCTTCTAGAAAAAAAAGTGTTGCATTAGTTATTGAGCGCCCCTCGTATATTCGGTGTTTTTGTACTTACTACCACTTCATTGACAGATTGGTGATGCCATTTTTATTTCCTCTCTGATGCGTTACAGCAGTACACGATTAAAACTGCTTTCTTAGTTATTTTAGACGCTGCTGTTGTCAAAGATCCTTCTGAATTAGGATTTTGAGCAATTTGCGCACTGAGAACTACTAAAAATGTGACGTCCATTACGTTCTCCGTCAAATTTGTTTGTGGACAGTATTTCATTGTTCACAAACGTTGGAATCCCGCACACAGTTCTAACAAGCGCTACTAATTCAATCCGAACGTCCCGCGCATATGCAGCCGTTCACACGACAATTTAGACGGCTGCGGGAAGCATACACTGCCGACAAGTGGTGTCACACCGTTTTCAGCGATGAATCCCCAGGTTTTCTACCTCGACTGACCATTGTCAGCAAATATGACGGCACCGATGGGAGATAATTTACAAGTAGTCTGCCAGTGTTTTGGAAATCAAATACGCATGGGCATTATCTTATCGTCGTGGTGTGTAAAACATCAGATGTAACTTTAAACACCTTTGGAGTGATTCAGTGAACCCTGACCACAAAGCGGTAAGGCACAGTCATTGTATGCCCTGATTTTTTACGTCTTATGACACAGATCTGCGAGAGCATCCTTCTATAGTACAACGCTCGACCAGACACGACAAGAGTCTCTATGAGCTGTCTCCATAACACTGGTACTCCTTTGATCAGAGATATTAAGCAGTCCCTGCCTGACACGTGTGTAGGGCCAACTTGGTTTCAACTTTATTCGAGTGCCAGTATACAGAGTATGTATGATCGGTTACAATATTTGTGGCCAGCTTACTCCAGGACAGGTTAAAATTGCGCACGACAGCTATCCCAGTCGAGTCAGTACATGCGGCAGGGTCTGACATGAGTAGTGCGCTCGTAATGTCAATTTTGTCGTCCATTCACCTGATTTTGTAATCATCGAAACACACACACATACCGTCTGAGCATATGAATCTTCATTTCACTTCTTCCTCTGTTTCTAGGCATTCAACCTTTTATGTCAGTGTGTGCATGTAGGCGGTTCCACTGGACACTTTTTTTTGTCCTGTCCTCATGGACAAGAAACTCAATCCCACTTGCATCCTGGTGCCAGTCATTTTAATATTGAGACTTGGACTTACGCAATAAGTCAGTAACGGGCTCATTTTGGAGATGCCTCTGTTGAGAAAGTAAAGGTGTGGATGTCAGTATTATCTCATTTATTCAAAAAAACGCCTTGTAGGTGTTAGTTGTCAAACTCACTAAGCTACAAGTAGGATGTGGCTCAAATGGCTCTGAGCACTTAACTGCTGAGGTCATCAGTCCCCTAGAACTTAGAACTACTTAAACCTAACTAACCTAAGGACATCACACACATCCATACCCGAGGCAGGATTCGAACCTGCGACCGTAGCGGTCGCGCAGTTCCGGACTGAAGCGCCTAGCACCGCTCAGCCACTCCGACCGGCCAAGTAGGATGTAAGCAGCACCTATTTTATATATCTGGGGAAACATATACCATGTGATCAAAAGTATCCGGACACCTGGCTGAAAATGACAAGTTCGTGACGCCCTCCATCGGTAATGCTGGAATTCAATACGGTGTTGGCCCACCCTTAGCCTTGATGACAGCTTCCACTCTTGTAGGCTTGCGTTCAATCAGGTGCTGGAAGGTTTCTTGGGGAATGGCAGCCCATTTTTCACGGAGTGCTGCACTGAGGATGTCGTTCGGTGAAGCTTGGCACAAAGTCGGCGTTCCAAAACATCCAAAAGGTGTTCTACAGGATTCAGGTCAGGACTCTGTGCAGGCCAGTCCATTACAGGGATGTTATTGTCGTATAACCACTCCGCCACAGGCCGTGCGTTATGAACAGGTGCTCGATCGTGCTGAAAGATGCAATCGCCATCCCCGAATTGGTCTTCAACAGTGGGAAGCAAGAAGGTGCTTAAAACATCAATGTAGGCCTGTGCTGTGATAGTGCCACGCAACACAACAAGGGGTGCAAGCGCCCTCCATGAAAAACACGACCACACATTAACACCACCGCCTCCGAATATTACTGTTGGCACTACACAAGCTGGCAGATTACGTTCACCGGCATTCGCCACACCCACACCCTGCCATCGGATCGCCACATTGTGAACAGTGATTCTTCACTCCACACAATTTTGCACTGTTCTGTTGTCCAATGTTCACGCTCTTTACACCAAGCGAGGCGCCGTTTGGCATTTACCGACGTGATATGTGCTTATGGGCAGCCGCTCGACCATGAAATCCATGTTTTCTCACCTTCCACGAACTGTCATAGTACTTGCAGTGGATCCTGATGCAGTTTGGAATTCCTGTGTGATGGTCTGGATAGATGTCTGCGTATTACACAATACAACCCTCTTCAGCTGTCGGCGGTCTCTGTCAGTCAACAGACGAGGTCGGCCTGTACGCTTTTGTGCTGTACCTATCCCTTTACGTTTCCACTTCATTACCACATTGGAAACAGTGGAGCTAGGGATGTTTAGAAGTGTGAAAATCTCGCGTACAGACACAAGTGACACCCAAACACCTGACCACGTTCGAAGTCCGTGAGTTCCACGGAGCGCCCCATTCTGCTCTCAACGATGTCTAATTACTACTGAGGTCGCTGATATGGAGTACCTGGCAGTAGATGGCAGCACGATGCACCTAATTTGAAAAACGTATGTTTTGGGGGGGGGGGGGGTGTCCGGATACTTTTGATCACATAGTGTAAGAATTTTCAGATTTAATATGTTACATGTAGCCTATCTAGGAGAGGCGGCTAGCGCATAGGCACTTTGGAACTGCTGCACCTCAGGGCTCCACTTGAAGCTGTCAATAACATTTACTGTAATGAATCCTTTTTCCTTTAATTCTTTCTTTATACTTCTCCAATTTATAATCCTGAAACTCTATGTCAGCGCCCATCCTCGAGTTTATGAAAAGACACGAAAATCTCTGTATGGAACTGTGCACTTCAAAGTTTCTGCAGCGTGGTGTTGGGGTATTGCGCGCAGGAGTACACAGGAACCCGCGAGCGAGGTCGCGGGGGAAGGTGGTGCTGTCTTTCCTACAGTGCAGAAAGGGTAAGGAAGGAAGGTTAAAGTTTAACGTACTTTGACATCGAGGCCATTAGAGGCAGAAAACAAATTTGGACTGTTTCAAGGATGGGAAAGGAAATCGGCTGTGCCCTTTCAGAGGAACCATCCCAGTATTCGCCTGGAGCGATTTTGTGAAACCACTGAATACCTAAATATGAATGGCCGGACGCGGATTTGAGCTGCTGTCCTCCCGAATGCGAGTCCAGTGTGCTAACCACTGCGCCACCTCACTTCGTCGAAAAGGAAGAGCACACAGAGCCACTGCCGTCAGGGTACAGATAGTATACAGCTGTGAATTGATACTTCAGTCTTAAACACTGTATAGAGTTAGCTTTAACAGCTGCTTCTCGTTTATTATTGTACTAGCTGAGTACCATACTTTGCCTGAGTATATATTTATTCCAGTCTTCTACTAACTCATCATCTCCTTCCTACTCTCTCTGTCTATCTCCACCTCTCTTTCTCTCTCTCTGTCCATCTTCTCCTCCACCTCTCTCCGGCCATTTCCTGCTTCTCCTGTCCATCTTCTCGTCCCCCTCTCCCTGTTCATCTCCTTCTCTTTTTCTTTGTGTCCATCTCTTCCTCTCACTTCTCTCTGTCCATCTCCTCCTTTTCCTTTTCTTAGTTCATTTCCCCCTCTACATCTGTCTCTTCATCTCCCCTCCTCCAATCTCTCTGCCTCTCTCTTCCTTTTCTTGTCTCTGCTCATATCCTCTTCTTTCTCTTCTCCGTTCATCTCCTCCTCTGCTGTCTCTCTGTCCATTTTCCCCTTCCCTGTCCCTGTCCATTTCATCCTAGTTCTATCTGTGCCTATCTCCTCCTTTCTCCTCGGTATCTGTCCAGCTCCTTGTCCTACCTTTCTCTCCCCAAGTTATCACACACCAATACGAGGCTGGTGGTTTTTATCATACAAAAATTCTTGCCAGGCTGCAACTGATGTGTGTTCCAAATTTGACTAGTACGGTAGTCATTTATGACGTTGTATCTCCTGAAATAAATATTGTACAGTGATGAAATTTTTCTGAATATTATGTGGTATGCCCGCATCTCGTGGTCGTGCGGTAGCGTTCTCGCTTCCCACGCCCGGGTTCCCGGGTTCGATTCCCGGCGGGGTCAGGGATTTTCTCTGCCTCGTGATGGCTGGGTGTTGTGTGCTGTCCTTAGGTTAGTTAGGTTTAAGTAGTTCTAAGTTCTAGGGGACTTATGACCACAGCAGTTGAGTCCCATAGTGCTCAGAGCCATTTGAACCATTTATTATGTGGTATATGTGAATACTTCTTTGTAAAATGTATCACGAATACAGTTAGTAGTAAATTAGTAATAAATTCATTCATGTGACATTTTTACTGTACGAACAGTGAAAAAGTAGGTAGCAATATACTTTTTTTCACTATTACAGGGGATTCGTCAACGACAAAAAGTACTGTAAAGGTTTGAAATGATGTGTAGTTTCTTGCAAGTGCTCTCATTCTCAAATACTGGATGACTAAAGTATGAGCTACACTGCACTTTCATACTCAGACCCCTTCTCTTTGATGGATAGGTGGTTCTTACCCCTACAGTGATTCTTTCCACGCAATTAATGATACGTGTACCATGTTTGGTTGAAAGCGATCCAGTGATTTAGGAGGATATGTGGACCGTACGTATATACACACATACATACATACATACATTTTTATAATTTTTATGGATACTTGGATATTTTATTCGTTCCGGAACTTACGGAGAACGAATGAATGACTGGATGAATGGAATACGAATTACAGTCCAGCAGGGCGTTGCAGGTCGTTCGCAAGGATAGGAACTCTGTTTCGTACTCTTCACAGCATTTTATTCTCGTTACATAGTAGAGATGACAAAGAGGCTAACCTGAAGTATGTGTACACGATTCTGTACCAGTAAGCAAGAATTTGTGTGCAGTGCGTTCTTGAACTATGATGTTCTGCATCGGAAGATTTAAATCTAGTTCCCGGATCGCATTTTGGTTTTACAACTAAAGTATCTTGTGCTATTGTCTTGAGAAGCCTTGAGAGGCTGATCTAGTAAGGCTGCTGGTAGTGTAGACTTTTCGCCGTCCTGGCTTAGCAGTCCGTTGCCCGGAGTACACCATCTTCAAGGTTGTCTTTACCTCGCACCCTCTGCTGTTAGTCGGCTTCAACCATTTGATATTGAACTATGATTAAATGTATCTGCCTTTTTAAACTTGCCGTTATATCAGTCAAAGCAGTCAGTAGTATGAAGTTAGTAATTTTCACAATTTAAAAATGTGTATAAAATTAGTGTCAAAAAGCAAAACTAAAGTATCTGTAAATACTTAACTAGACATATATGTAAAATTAAACTTTGTGTACTTGTCAATGCTTGCTGTTGTTGCCATACGGTAAATAAAAATAAATAAATAAATGAACTAAATTATGTCTCAAACGGTTCTCTTCTAAGGATGTTAATATCTAAAGAGAGGAGGGGAGGAGCGAGGAGGAGGAGCGAGGAGGAGGAGGAGGAGGAGGAGGAGGAGGGAGGAGGATAATTTCAGTATAGGCGTTTACACCTTGTGTTTAGAAAGAAAGAATTATTGTTCCTTCGTGTAAAAAAAACTTGAATGAACAAGTGTCTTCCGTTTACCTGTGTTCTTGCATCCGACCAGCTCGAGTCTTATACAGACGGTCCTCATATGCTCACTGAAGGGCACCACTCGCACTCTGGTTGCTATCACCGGAGGTTGAAGCCGTCGCTCCACCACAGTGGTCGTGTCGCCGTTCCCCACTAGAACCTGCACATGGTGACATTAGGACAAAAATGAGCTTTTACACGTTCTAAAAGTACATTGATTACTATAGTAAACACTCTTTTGGTTGAAAAATGCATGAGGAATACCAACTATTTGCTGGTAGTATGCATACCTTAGAAAAACTAGATGAATAAATATGAAGTATTAACGAACTGCTTGACCATGAGGGACATATATGTTACTTTGGACGACTTACTATAACTTTGTTCTTGTTGTTGATACCATTCCTTTCTACAATTTGTTGCACGCCTTTGTTGAAATTCCCCATTTTGGTATTAATAAACAAACATCATTGCTCGAAAGACAGATCTTACAGTCTGCACAGTCAGTAGGATTTCTTGTTGTTACTGATTTGGGGATGCATGGTGCTCCTTCAGGGTCTTGTACGCTCCTTAACATTCTCAGTGAATCTTCTGTTTCCGGAAAATGCTTCCTTGATGCAAAGTGCTCTGCTACAAGTGAATTTCCAAGTCGCCACAAAGACCATTTCCTTCTAGTCAGTTTCCTTGCATTCCAATCACGGACAATCTAAGTCCACAAGACATATGCATTATAAGCAACAACATCAAGAATACATTAAAAAAAACCGTCATGAGCCATCTACTGTACCTGTTAGCTGATCGTACATAACTACAGCCCCTTTGGTTGACTATTATCTAAAATCATTTTTGGCTTCTTATCAACCGTCACTGTTTTCCCTGTCATGCTGGAGAGTGCTCGTAAGTACAGCATTCTTATTTCTCTCAGGAATATAATTGGCCACAGTAGTGTCATTTGTAAAGTAAAATAAAGAGCTATGAAACTCCTTGTTAGTCATAATTCGTGGAAGCTCTGGCTTATTTTTCCGTATCCTTCCTAACATTGTAAGTTTGCTTTTCAGGAGCAGCTGTCCTACATTGTATGATGCAAAAAAGTGTCACATGTTATATTCTGACTTTGAAAATCACAGGCGAGATGAGGAAATTCATTACCTGATTTTTTTTCTGGTGCCGCTCTGCTCTCCTTTCCTGTAACAATTTGGGCTTTCAGTACATATGAAGATTTGCTGTCACGAAATGTCCAGATTTTGATCCCATATTTTGCCGGTTTGCTTTAGAAGTACTGCTTGAATGAACAACGGCCTCTGAATGCTACTAATTGCTCGTCAACCTTTAAAATTTATCCTGGATTATACAGCTTAAGGAGTACTTCTAACCAATTCTGCCAGTTACTAAGAATTGCGGCAAGTTTATCATTACATCGTCTTTCCTATCTTGCGGATTTCTTATCAAATTGCGAGATACTCAATATTTTACAGAGTGTTTCAAGGGACATTGTTCCTCGAAATATGTTCCGCCCAGTATCCTTATTCCACAATTTTTTTTTGAAATCCCCATGAGATCTATATACACCCGCAAAGAATAAGAGCCTCAAATATGCGTGAAAAACATAATCATCAATGTTTGTCCATTGTTGACCATAAACTCGTTGCCCCTCAATATTTAACATCTCTGTTACCTCATTCTGAAGCGCTGTACAAAATACCATTCAAATGAGCTTGCCTACCAGGTAACTCATCGGGTGTTCTCGATTACGTTCGAAATGGGTAGGCGGCCTTGTTGTGCTGGTGGTTGCAACTTCCAGTCAACGTTCCTAGTTTTGGAAATGGGAATCTGCACACCATTTTGTACAGGCTGTGGACTTTCTTCACTGCCATCAGAAGACTCGTTTTCAGGCGCATTATCTAACTCGGAAAGTGATGCTTAGTCTGCTGAGGTATTAACTAATTCTTCCGACTCAGCATCAATCTTTGATGTAATCGCCATGACGTCGCAATTCAGACTGATCACGAATGATGGTGTTCAATCTCACAATCCAAACTGAGCAGAAACAATGTATAGCTCGAACAGTTGATAAGTGCTAATAACAAGTTCAATGTTGTAAACGAAGCGCCTTCGTTGATTTGTTGAATATGGAGAGTAAGTATGAACAATAAAAGTAATTACTACTATAAAATACAACAGAACACCAGAAGATATTTAGCATTAAAGTAATCATATGAATTTCGGGTCACTATGGCCAGAATGTTAAGTTACGTATGTAACTATTTAGGTTTATGACCAAACGACGTAAAATATTTTGAAACTTTTAAGAGCAGGAGTTATGTAGTTTGCAATTAATTGTTCATTTCTAACGTCCTGCGGCTGTGTAAGAGAAGAAAAGCGGGATGCACAAGGAAGTGTATAGTCATCCGCGATACAGTGTTCAGTGGGTTTGCGGAGTGCATAAGTAGATGTAGAAGGAACGTTGGTGACAATTAACGACAAACCCACCTCATACTGGAAACTTTAGTCAGTCCCGCGTATTACGAACAGCGATAAAAAATTAACTCTTTTCAGCACTTCTAATTAACAGTGAAACCGCGTGACGCTTTCGATTTAAATCGTTCATTCATATTTCAGAACTTAACGCTTCGATTTAATTTGTGAAAGAAAACGCAAGCTGAAAGGAACAACTGGAGCAGTGAAAGCTACAAAAGTTTCACTTCGTTCGATATCGTCTGGAAAACGGGCTCGCTCGTCATAATTAAGGGAAATGTTATTGAAATTGGAACACAATAAATAAATTCTGCGCTAAAGACATACGTTGCGTCGTCCGTCAATACGTAAGAATTTTACTATTTTATAATTGTGCGTATTAACCATGCTTACCTATATGTATTCTGATGCGCCCTCTATTTAAAAACAGTTATTAGTAACTGTACTCCTTCTTTGAGTACTGCTTTCTACCGTAGTTATCGTAACGGCCATTCAGACACCGTCAGTGTGACAGGGAATAAGAGTTGCAAGGTTAATGCGAAGCTTTTCTCTGCCTCACTCTTTTCCTCTTCCTCCGCCTTGCATAGTGCACTAAGCGATACTTCACGAGACCAAGATGCGGGCAAGAACGAGCGAATCTGTGCATTTTCTGTTAAGAAAAGAGTGACAGAGCGTAGATGTGGTAAGTTAAGATGTGCTGTAATAAGTTATAAAGTAATTCCCTCACTATTCAAAGAAATGTCAACTACTTCTTCTATTCCACTGATAATGTACTTTGAAAATGTTTCTCACTCTCTTCCCATGCAAATGCACAGGTTGTATTAGGAAGAAACTTCAAAAACATACTGCCTCACCGACACTCTTAGTTTTGTCTGCATTTTGCCCTACTAAACGAATTGGTAGTCTTCAGTTTACTAATTACGTACATCTTGATACATTTGATTTCTTCTGACGCTTTCCTGAAAACCAAAAAACCTGCTAGTGAAGCCTTGTTTGCGACGAATTTCTGCATTCCTAATTCTGTGCAAAATCGTGACTTTTTTCTTGTAACAATGGTTCATCTGTGGGAATATTTTTATCGGTGGTTAGTTTGTTAATTACACGTTCCATAGATCATTTGAACGATTCTTTTATCGAAATGATGTGGAACGTATCATTCTAAGGAGAGGCATAGATGATCAGTGTTAACATTAATGAACACATTATTATTTTTAGTCCTACTCATGCAGTTAAACGTTTTTTTTACTGGTTACCAATTTTAATTAGAAATTCGTCAATAGGATAGGAGCTGTCCAGGAGAAATGATTTTAAATAAGATTTAAAACTTGTTTCGTTACCTGTGAGACAGTTTATGTTATTGCGCAAATGATCATAAATTTTTATTGTTGCATATTGAACTCCTCTGTGTGTTTTTGTCCAATCAGTATTTTCCCTCTAAGTGAGGAGATACCCCAGAAAATTATTATTGATTGATCCGTTCCATGGAGGCTTTCCTTGTCACGAAATTCAACAGCAGTTCGGTTTATCCTGATATATCCATGTTCCACAGAACTCTGTGACCGCAATCTTTGTCTTCTTTGACCTGTTTATAATTGAACTGAGAGTAGTCATATTCACTTCGTGTTTCACTTGGCAAGTCGCCGTGTTGGAATGGACGTACAACTTTAGGTTTATCACCTAACAAATATCTTCAATTTTTCCCTTGGACATCCTGAGAACGAGATGTATGTCCTTCATCTAGGGCAATCTCGCTTACTGAGATCCTGGTACTTAAAAGGCTAAGACATATTGGAGCCTCTATCTTGTGAGTAACAGAGAGCTCAGGAGATGAAAATGATGGACACTGGCGATTAGTTGAACTTAAGTTTCCTCACATATGCAAATTCGACTGTACTGATGAAGGCATGCAATTATTTATGAAACGAATGTGAATTAACCGGAGAATATACGTTTCACACGTTTACGCTTTAGTTACCAATGTTGGCCTTGCCTTTTCTGAAAAGATTTCAAGAAATGAATAAAATTGTTTAGATGTTTTACCAGTTTGTGCATTAAGAATCTCATAACTTATTTACTGAAACACTACATCCGGGTGTGCATGGCGGTCAGACCGTGCCTTCAACCGAGAACTTAGTCACATGAATTTACCAAAAGTCTCTCGTTATCCACCAAATGGCTATAGCTCATCTCTAAATCTTTGTGGTCCCGAATGGACGTCGGTGCCTAGCAAGGCACAGGTCGTGGAGCGCCCGTACGTATATCTGTATACCAGTACGGTTCTAAAGAATGTATGGTGTTTCTAAATTAAAATTACAATGAAAACGCAGCAGAATAATCACAATTAATGCCTTTCAAAATATAATCGAGACTTCCATGTAACTTGCGTCAGTATGGCCGAACTGTAGAATTACAATTAAAAAACTAACTGGAAAATAAAAAAAGTTTATTTTGTAGAGGGAGGTTCTGTTGGATATGTCTATTATTCCTACTGTTCAGAAATGACGTGTTCTTATATATGCAACTGATACCGATATGAAGAGCGAACGTGAACGGAAAGTCATCTCATTAATCAACGGGTGAAGTAGGAAATAGATCAATATTCGATAGCCTGTTTGAGGATAACAACATTCGGCAGTTACTTGAAAGTAAGTGCAGAATTTAAATAAAAGTAAGAACCGAATGCTAGTCGTAGATTCGCACTAGGGACCTTACGGTTACACGACTTATTCTCTATACGCTCAGTTACCACCGACTTTGGTAAAACAGTCGAAGTTTTTTTATATTTAACAACTCTCTGATATCTCGAAAGCTTCAAGCCGTGTCTTTGTTGTACATGTTATTCGTCATGGAAGCAAGATAGGAGAAAATTTACACTCCCTGAATCAAGGAACAGTCTCCATTAAAAAAAAAAAAAAAAAAAGACTTCCAGCAGAAAGTTTCAGTAATAAACTCTATATTTTCAAATCTAAGATGAAGCGTTCCTTGCGGCACACACTTATTCTGTACAGGGATTCGTCACCTTATTTTACACTTTACCGGAGGAACAAAAATAAAAATTAAATGAAAAATAAAAGATTTTTTAAAAGAAGTTGTATCCGTCAGTTACCGTAGAAAACTTTTATTTTTACAACTTCAATTTCGGAATTAAGTACGTCATTAAAGGATGCGCTGCAGACGATTGTGCTTCAGCCCACGTCTAACATTAAAATCCTCCGATATGTATATGTTATCGTCGTATCCGAGCCTTATAACTGTAAGCATACAGCAACATCAAATGAGCGCAAGACTGCGTAGTAGCAAAAACGATGTAAATTACATAAAATAATACAAATGTTGGCCTACGTAACACGAATCTCAATGGGTGCAATTGTGGGAAGAACTTTCTGCTACAGATGGCGAATATCATTTTTTAAAAGTTCTATACGGCTGCTAACCCCGGCCATGAGAAGGTAATAAAAAGTAAAAGAAGACGGCGTGAGGATGGCTCCAACACAGTGTGCACAAAGAACAAAAGCCATGCGATGCTTTGATGTTTGCATGATGATCACGATGTGACGAACGCATGCGGCTTACGCTATTGCTTCTAAGTAAAATGCAAGTAAACTGAATTTCTAGAGATTGAAGACAATTTGCTAAATTTTCAGTTTCCTTCCCGTTCAACTATCCGCGAGCAGCAGGTCATTAGATACAAATAATAGTTTTAACTATAAGAGTACTAGTCCTCATTAGACACTAAGTCCACTATTTTAAATACTGCATGGTTAAAATTAAAGTGCAGCTACTCACAGAGGTTGAGTGTGGATGTAATTAGCGTATGACAATGAGACTTGGTAGATACTGTAGAGCGTTAATGAGTAACCAATTTAATCTGGAATAAAATTAGTTCCGAATTTGGCCACCAGCTACAAGCCTGGCGCTGTACAGCATCTATTCGACGTTTCCGGTGCTCATATTGAGCAGTGTGTGTAAGCAGTGGTTAATTGTAAAATCAACAGTTGTGTGACCTTTTCTGCCCACGTCCCATTCCTAAATACGAGGGCTATCCACAAAATACATTACGTTTTGGAATTAAAAATAAACAAACAATTGGAAATTTTTTTAATTGTATACAGATGAAAGCCACACTTAAATACAGTACTACTTTTCTACATAGTTGCCGTTTAAATTAAGGCACTTATCGTAGCGATGGACGAGCTTGGAAGTTTCTTCGTTGTAAAATTCGGCCGCCTGCGCCTTCAACCACGTGGTTACCTCTTCTTGAAGCTGTGCGTCGTCATCAAAACGCTGCATAGCCAACCACTTCTTCATCGCTGGGAATAAGTGGAAGTCGCTCAGTGCCAGGTCGGGACTGTACGGCGGATGAGGAAACAACTCCCACATTAAAAATTCGAGAACTTCACGAGTGGCATTTGCCGTGTGGGCCCGGGCGTTGTCGTGAATCAGCAAGATCTTTGGGCCCAACTTTCACCTGCGCTTGTTTTGTATTGTTCCTCTGAGGTTGTGCAGAGTTTGGCAATACCTTTGAGAGTTTATTGTAGTGACTCTTTCCAGGAAATCCACAAAAATCACACCTTTTCTGTCCCAAAAGAAGAGGTAACCACGTGGTTGAAGGCGCAGGCGGCCGAATTTTACGACGAAGGAATTTTCAAGCTCGTCCATCGCTACGATAAGTGCCTTAATTTAAATGGGAACTATGTAGAAAAGTAGTATTTAAGTGTGGCTCTCATCTGTATATAATAAAAAAAATTCCAATACTTTATTTATTTTTTATTCCAAAACGTAATGTACTTTGTGGATAGCCCTCGTACAATCCTTTACGTATGGAAACATTTCTGTACCGGTATGTGTTTCTTGCTGCTTTGCACCTGGCGAACAAAATTGGAACAATTTTTTTTCAGCGTATATCGGTTCTGCATTAACGCATCAGAATATCTACCAAGCTTCTCTGCCCACACTGGACCCACCTGTGAGTAGCTGCACTTTAATTGTAAACACCCGGTACGTCCTGTTATAAAGACCCGAGAACCTGTTTGAACAGTGTGTGTTTTACTAGAGATGGTTCTACGAGAAGTGCTATTCCTTGCTTTCTTCTGACCTATGAAACTTATTGACCCGATCAGTTCTAGTGGGACTAAGCCACAGTTAACCTGTGGTACTGATTCATATTTGGCATAGATCTTTATTTTGGTCGAATGCAAATACTTCTTTCTAGGATACGTGGTTAACGTTTCGCGCATTCGTGTTTAAGTCAAGGTCATTCCATCTATGAGAGGGGAAAAGTTAGTGAGTTGGGGGGGGGGGGTGTATTTGCTTCGACATCCAGGAATCGTTGATTTCATGCTGAAAGGAGCAGTATGGGGGTTTTTAATAGCGATTATCTGGGTTATATTACGTATGTAAATATTGAAAGCTCAGCAACTGATGTAAAACCACTCAGAATAACAGTTCATTACGTAATGTCACACGTGATGTTTCGCCTATTGTTGTCCATTCCAACGAGCGGCTCATTTCTAATGGCGTTGCTGTTGACGAGACTTCAAAGTACATTGTTCCTTTCTGGAGAGGAAAAAAAATCTTTTTTCCTGTTGACAGTCGCCACACTTGGAAATTTTTTTTATCTCTCCATTAGCGAAATTATTTAATGCAGTATAACGTTTTGATTGTATTTTATCATATATAATAACGCGAAACTTCGTAATTCGCAGCCATTACACTATTGATAGAGTTTGCGAATACCAGCACATGTTCCTCACGACCTCTTTCAAACGCAAAGCCGGCTACTTCGGCTAGTTACGCTAGTGACATTCTCTTCTTCTAAAATCAAAGAATTTTTGCTCCCTCCCCTGTCTGTCTTTGCTTTACACCCACTGTTTTGCAGACGAAACTAAATATAAGAGTTCTGATTGTGATAAGTTTTACATTGGTCAATCAGGCAGAGTATTGCAACCTAAGCTGACTGAACATAAACGCAGCATCTGGAGGTTGCAGAATTGTGACTTTGCACTTTCTGAGCACGTACCGAGTGGGGCCCATAACTACCAGCCAATGTCCCAAGTCTTTCACTTAGCAAACGAAGGCCAAAAACTTAAACTCCTGGAAGCCAACAACCCAGATCTAATTATAATGACCAAACTGAGCTTAACACTTCCGCTCTTCTAAACTTCACACAATCCTTTCCGTATTCAATTACTTTTTACACTGTCTGTTCCTTCATATCCCTCCGTTTACTCTTATTTCATGGTTTCCTTTAAGTTATTGAGTTTGCCTATGTACTTCATATATTCGGTTGTTACAACTGTTAATAGTTTCTTTTAATTGGCTTCTGTGTTACCATCCACGTTTAATACCTTTTGTTGAAGTTTCGTCAAGTACTACTTTTGTTTTATTTGGTTTGTTTATTTGATGTAAACTGTTATGTCAGCACGGTTTTTTCAGTTTAGTGTTTTTTCCTGTTTGGTTCCTTTATATTTACTTATTGTTTAACTTTTTAACTTTTAAATTGCAGTATTACATTGTGAAGGGCGTCATTTACTGTATTTTTGTGTCTCAATCTAGACGTGAAACATCTTTTCCAATGTTACTTACAAGCATTGTAACTTATTTGGCGACAATAGTCAGTTAAAGTCTGATGTCGGCCTTGTAAACCGAAAACCGGTTACCGCAATAAATTAATCCAGTAGCACGTAAGCTAGATAGTGCTTTTTATTTGTTAACTTCCTTTCTTGTGCCAACCGGCAAATAGTGAACAGTCCAAACAATTGATAGGTAAATAGCAGGTAATAAGTCACGACGTAACATCTCCGAATTCTATGTAAAGTAATTAACTCCTTTTGGTATCGTTTTAAAATCATACATCTCAAACACACGGAAGCGCCAAAGATACTGGTATAGGCATGCATACAGAGATACGTAAACAGACAGAATACGGCGCTGCGGTCGGCAACGCCTCTACAAGATAACAAGTGTCTGGCGCACTTTTTAGATCGGTTACTCCTGCTACAATGACAAATTATCAAAACTGAAGTGTGTTTGAACGTGGCGTTACTGCCGGCGCACGAGTGATCTGGCGCAGCATCTCCGAGGTACCGATAAAGAGGGGATTTTCCCGTACGACCATTTCACGAGTGTACTGATTCGGTAAAACATCAAATCTCCGACATCGCTGCGGCCGGAAAAAGATCCTGCAAGAACGGGACCAACGACGACTGAAGAGAATCGCTCAGCGTGACAGAAATGCAACCCTTCCGCAAATTGCTGCATATTTCAATGCTGGGTCATCAACAAGTGTCAGCGTGCTAACCATTCAACGAAACATCATCGATACGGGCTTTCGGAGCCGAAGGCTCAGTCGTATACTCTTGATGACTACACGACACAAAGCTTTCGCCTCGCCTGGGCCCGTCAGTACCGACATTGGACTGTTGATGACTGGAAACACGTTGCCTGGTCGGTTGAGTCTCGTTTAAACTGTATCGAGCGGATGGACGTGTACGGATACGGAGACAACCTCATGAATCAATGGACCCTGCACGTCAACGGGGAACTGTTCAAGCTGATGGAGGCTCTGTAATGGTGTGGGGCGTGTGCATTTGAGTGATATGGGACCCCTGATACGTCCAGATACGACTCTGACAGGTAACACGTACGTAAACAACTTGTCTGGTCACCTGCATCATTCATATCCGTTGTGCATTCCGACGGATTTGGACAACTCCAGCTGGGCAATGGGGCGCCCCACACGTCCAAAATTGCTATAGAGTGGCTCCAGGAACACTCTTCTGAGTTTAAACACTTCCGCTGGCCACCAAGCTCCCAAGACATGAACATTATTGAGCATATCTGGGATGCATTGCAACGAGCTGTTCAGAAGAGATCTCCACTCCCTCGTACTCGTACGGATTTATGGACAGCCCTGCAGGATTCATGGTGTCAATTCTCTCCAGCACTACTTCAGACAGTAGTCGAGACCGTGTCACGTCGTGTTGCGGCACTTCTGAGTGCTCGTGGGGGCCCTAGACGTTATTAGGCAGTTGTATCAATTTCTCCGGCCCATCAGTGTAATCTGAACTTCGTGTCTAGCCGCGAGATGAAAGTATGTATTCTTTATTAAATCACATACACTGATTGAAAAATGAAATCAGAATGTTCCATCGTGTACAATTTTTCTGGAAAAGTACGCCACATATACCAATTTCGAGAAACTTAGAAAAGACCAGTAACAGTACACGAGGTATCTGTAGTTGATTAATATACAGATCATATAACAAAAATAATTGTTTGTATTACAAAACATAAAATAAAATGAAAATAGTACGAGAAAGTTGAACAAGGCTTGAAACGCACTTACAAGTTAAAAACTTTCCTGGAAAATTTCCGTTTGTGAGTGGATGGTGAAACTTCTTGCAGAACTGTCCAGCAGTAATCTGCCAAAATCTTAATCACCTTCCCCTATATCGCCTTTCCATGGCGGCGGTATCTTGGTGAAATCACTCATCATGTTCGTCACTGACATATCCAAGATTAGGTTGGAAAAAATCCAAATTGGAATGAAGGAAATGTAATTTCAGATACATGTTGCAGCCCGTACTCTTGTAACAGTCCAGCATGTGTTCTGTCAATTCCCTGCTACTCTCAGACGTTACATTTGCTAAGAAATTGTAGCATACGTCTTTAAAAATAAGTCAAGCTCAGTTCTCAGTATCTGTCAGCAATTTTTGGAAGGTAATATCAGAAGAGATCTCCATTCCCTCGCACTCGTTCGGATTTATGGACAGCCCTGCAGCATTCATGGTGTCAGTTCTCTCCAGCACTACTTCAGACATTAGTTGAGACCATGCCACGGCATGTTGTGGATTCACGGAACATTCTCATTTCATTTTCCAATCAGCGTATGTGATTTAATAAAGAAGTTGTGAAGTCACGGATCTTGGGGCCAAAGAAAATTCCATCTTTAATTTTTGCAGTTGTAACCGCAGGAAATTTAGACAATAAAAATTGAAAAATCCGGCCTTCTCTGTCCATCGCTTTCACAAAATCCTTCATAAAGCCCAATTTCAGATGGAACCTTTGACAACAAGGGTTTCATGCAACACAGTTTTTTCACCAGAACTGAAAATTTCAAACTCTCTGTCATTGAGAAAAAAATTAAAAGACCAAGCTGTCGTTTACGGAATGTAATACCAGTGTTTGATATGTAAGAGTTTCTTTTCTTGAAGACGAGACTCGAGTAATTCTGTTTGCCTCTTTGAAAGATTTAGATCTCTTACAAGATCGCTATGTTCTCGCTGTGACCATGGCTGTGGTTTTGGCCGTGCTGCAGATGGTGAGTACTCAAGATCTTCATAATCTGTTGGTTTGTCACTATCATCGTCTGTTTCATCTTCCTGTGTCCATTCCACTGATGGTTTCGGAACTGGGGGAAAATCAGAATGCGGAACTGGGCGAATTGCAGATTCCAAATTTGCATAAGAAACTGAGTGTTTTGATTTACTTGAGATTTCTTTTACTTTCGTTAAAAAAAGTTTCAATGTGTAATGTCGGCTCTAGGTGCCCCCCAGAATTGTGGTACGACAAATAGCATAGCCAGCTTCTTAAACAGCGGGAACAACGTGAGCGGCAGTTCTGTGGTGCCCAGCACTTAACCCTCATCTACTTTTGGGATATCTTTGGGACTTCGTCGTAAACTCGCCACACACATAATAGAAAAGGTCTGGTGACTTAACACGCTTCCTAGACACCGCTGAGTATAAGAAACGCGTGAAAACTCATAAACAACATTCTTCACGTTAGTGGATGTACACACGTCAAAAATCGATGCCATGTGATCTCATAGTGAGATAGTCGTTGGTAGAGAGTCAATTGATTGGTGCAACTGCAACTTCCCTTTACTTACCACAAGTGGCTATCTCCTCCTCCCCTCTCTACTCTCACCACTACTAATAATATTCTTAGGAATGCAACGTGATACGCGCCGCGATAACATATATAAAGCAGCCGAGGGCAGATAAAATTGCGTTTCCAGAAGGAAGTGTAGATGATAGTGAACAATGGATTTCACCATTGCCATCAGGGCACTGGACTACATTACAACCAAATATTTTGGTTTTGCGGTAAATTTCATTGTCGCACTCTGTTATTTCTTAAAGGACGACGAGAGAAATGACAGACATAAATCCTGCCGCTTGTGGCCAGAAAATTCCAGGTGTACCTCGCTTGAAGCGAACAACAATGAAAGGCGAGTTATTCTCGGGGCCTCCCATTGTGCGTAAGGATCGGCTGTAAGCAAGTGCGAGCAGGGCGCGCTCTGCGCAGGTGCACCGCCGCGGGAGGCTTCAAAAGTTCCGGCGCGCGTAACAGGAGCCTTTGTTCTTGGAGCGAACTAATGCACTTCCATAGGCAGGAAAGCCGCTTTGGCATCTTTTGATGTGGCACACGTTCGCGGCGAGGACAAAGAGGCTTAACCGGCTTTGTAAGTGATCCCGCGATACGGGGCCGGCGCGCCCGTTCCAGGCCGTGTACAAAGACTGCGTGGCGTCACCTGATAAGGCCAGTCTTTCCAGCCAGTCACCGTCATTCATACCGCTGTGGCAGCCGCCGTCCGTCGTACTCCGACAGGCAAGGGCTCTGTAGGTGTAAAGAGCAGGTGTCAAACGCCGGCCCAAGTAGTGAGGGCCATCTGCGGATATACACAAATTAGTCTGATTTTTCCCTTCCGTTCCTTTTTAATTTAGTTTCTATTTATTCTCCATCACCTCCCATTGCACCTGTCCCCTGAACGAGTATTGAAGAAACTCGAATGGTGAACAGTTAGGCCATGGCAATTTTCGGTGCATATCTTACACCATTTTACATGTTTCGGATAGTAGCATCGAAAGAATGCTACAAGGCATATACTGTATTTATTTTAATTTGGATGTGTCGAATGTCCTGCTGTATATACATTGCCCAAGAAATTAGAGGGACAACATTCTAAACACCTGATTATCTTTTTTTTTTTTTTTTTTTTTTTTTTTTTTTCTTGTAAGGAATGTTTGTAGTGAAACAGACTTTTGTTCTGGAAAACGAAACCTTTATTTTCCAGGAATCTACATACCCTATTCGCTTCTCATCACAAATGTTGGTGCTGTGACCAGAAATTCAACATACTTAAGGAACAAAACCAAACATTCCAATATCTGGTAGTTCCTCCATGTGCCCATGTTACTGACTCACATCTTCGAGGAATGCTCCTGACAAGTCTGCGAACATTTTCTTGTGGAATTTTGTCGCACTCCTAAAAAGGACCTCTGCAAGTTGTTCAAGAGTCTGAAGTGCTACAGCATGGGCCCGAAGTTGTCTGTCCAACATGTCCCTTAAATGCTCAGTAGGACTGAGGTCACGACTCACAAAAGGCCTGTCTAATGTTTGAATTGCGAGGTCCTGCAATGTTTCTATGTTGGCTGAATGCGCTCTGGCATTATCTTGCTGCAGCATTAACTCGGGTCCTCTTACAACTAAAATGGGTATAAAGTGTCCCAATAGAGTCTCGTTGATTTAGTCGCCCTTTGAATACCTGAAGGTCCAACCGGCCATCAGTTGTGAAGCCACCGCACACCATGGCTGAGCCACGGCAAAATCTGTCAATTTCCTGGACTGTTGCTTTATAAAGCAGCATGACGACAATATACAAATATACGGCCGACGAACCGTGTTAGACGAAAGCGGGGCTTTGTAAATAACGCACTGCGCCAGTAGCGCAGCTCCAGGGCCAAAGTTCCTCAGCAAATGAAGTCGGTTGCTCTCGGAGTCTGTTGCATATTGTTTGGTCACTGATACTACAATCAGTTGCTGCTCTTAGATCATTTTTGCGTCCCGGGAAGTGGCAGTGCGCCGGCGGAGAGAACTGTTAACCACATATTGGTCGTTTCTGGCACATGTTGTCCGTTTTCTCTCTCGCCCTGGCTTCCCACTTTCACGAAATCATTTCCAAACCCTCCTAACAACAGATGAAGTCAGATTAAGCTCTGTAGGCACTGCACGAATAGTCCTACTTCTCTGCAATAATGTCACTGCCCGAACACATTCTGCCTCAGTCAGATGCATCATGTTGACTGATGAAACGTACACAAAGAGTATAGAGACGCAAACGTTACTTACACTCACTAGATGGCAGAGAGAGACATTGGTCGTCCATTTCACTCTTAGGCATAGTGCGATACAGTTGAATATTGCCACTGACTAAGGCGTGGCTCTCAAACGCATTGTGGAGAACTGTCCTCATTATCTTAAACATAGACTACGTACATGGTACACTCTATCAAATTCTTGTCCCTCTAATTGTTTTGAGCAGTGTACAGTACTTTCAATCTAGACTGAACGTTGGTGTGACTGTATGGTCTGTTCACGGCTCGTGTTCTATCAAGAACCATTTATGGGTCTAGAGGGGTAGTAATAAGGCGCTGGTCGTATGGTATGTACACCACTCACAAATAAGAGAATGGAAAATGTTTATGTTGATCTCGATCTGGAATTTTTATCCTATCCTGATGCAGTTTATAGAAATTGTACAAACATCATTCTTAACGTTGCATCATTAATTCCAGAATCTGGATCGTCACCACGTTCCTTTACTCAACCCTCCAATCGAGCAACGCGACATAACATTGCAGAAGCAAGGTTCAACTGTAACGTCCCGCCCACGACGATTTTGTAGGAGAAGCTGTAGCTTATCTACATCTATATCGATACTCCGCAAGCCACTTTGCAGTGTTTGGCACAGGGTACTCTGTGAACCAGTGTCACAACTCCCTTTTCCCGTTCATGGTTCGCGGGAGGAACGATTGCTGATAAGTGTCCGCATGGGCTCGAATCTCTTTGGTTTTATATTCATGATCTGTTCGAGAGATATACATTGGAAGATGCAAGATATTGTTTGACTCTACTAGGAACGTACGCTCTCGGAACTTCTAACAGCAGACCATACCGTGATGCTGATCGCCTTCCTTGCAGCATCTGCCACATCTCCGTGACGCTTTCGCGCTTACTAAATGAATCAGTAACGAAACGTGCTGCTCTTCTTTGCATATTCCCTATTTCCTCTATCAAACCTACCTGATACAGATCCCACACTGACGAACAATATGCAAGTATTGGTCGAATGACTGTTTTTTAAGCTACTTCCTTTCTCGAGGATTCTAGTAAAGAATCTCCGCCTGGTATCTGCTTAATAGCGATTAATTTTATGTGGTAGTTCCACTTCAAATCCCTCCGTATGCAAACTTATATACAATATATATTATGGAAGTAACTGCTTCCAGCGATTGTTCCGCAGTTGTGTAATCAAACAATAAAGAGTCTCTCTGTCTTTCTGTCTGTGTGTTCGCAGTTCGTTACATTTGTCATGTTGTGGGTCATTTCTTACTCCCTGCACCAAGCGTCCCTCTGCAGGTCTTCGTGCATTTCGCTATAATTTTCTAGCGTCGCATCTTCTCTACACAGAACAGTTTTAGCGAAAAGCCTCATGGAACTTCGACGTTTTCTACTGGGTCACTCATCTATATACCAGAATGAAATAAGGCGACTCTTTCCTAAGCAGAGTGATGGATGTAAAAGAACCGAACTATTGGCAGCTTCAAAGACATTTAAATTAAATCACATTCACATATTTACGCTTTTAATCAACCCGTAGAAATTTTAACTCCACCAGAAGAACTTTTTTAGCTATTACATGTATGCCGTTCAGCCATATGATATATATTTTTTTACTACGGCTGGCGAATCTTCTGGATTCTGGGCAGAAGATCAGGGACTTTTGCCAATACGGGTTCCCGGGTTCGATTCCCGGCGGGGTCAGGGATTTTCTCTGCCTCGTGATGGCTGGGTGTTGTGTGATGTCCTTAGGTTAGTTAGGTTTAAGTAGTTCTAAGTTCTAGGGGACTGATGACCATAGATGTTAAGTCCCATAGTGCTCAGAGCCATTTGAACCATTTTTTTTGCCAATAAATTGCAAGATGTAGTTGTGGCAACACACTGTAGCTAAGAGAGGTCACTGCGCTGGGGAAGTAGGCTTAACTCGTTAAAAAGCGCGAATGTCAAGATGTTTTATTTTAAATGTCTTTGAAACTGCCAGATACGTCGAAAAGGTAGTTCCCTTCTTTTACATCCGCAACTCTGCCCAGGACACATATACCTTTTTTGTGCTATGGTAGGAGCATGATTCTTTCAGGTTCTCAACTTTTACTCTACCATAACTTTGTCGTCATAGTTTGGCATCCGATGTAGATTTTTGTTTACTCGGGATATGACTGATCCGGTATATCTTCTTTTTATTGTCTTTGGAGCTATGTTGCTTATGTCGTAGCAACGGGTAAAGCTTTCGGAAACAAGAGGACGACCGTTAATTATATTTATTTATCTACCTTCTTACAAAATTTTAAACTGATTCGCGGAAGTCTGAAACACAGAAGTTCACTTAAGAACGAATTTTATATGCTACCTTTAGCTTGACTTTAAACCTACATTTAGCTTGACTTTAAACCGTTCGTATCTAGACAACGCATGAAGATTATTTGATAAAGAATTTTTCGTTTTGATTTTATCTATTTATCCACTTCGCGCAAAGTTCGAACTGATTCATTCAAAGTTAAAGAACAGAAGTGGTGCGTTACGAAAACATCCCAGAGAAACGTGTTCTTTGCACGTAAAATCCAAACGGGTGGTCAAAATTTGAACCATCACTTCTGCTCCAGTCCGAAGTTATTTAAGGGTGACTCGTTTTGCACTTAAATTTTGAACGAGGGTGACCGTTGTTGCTCGTGAAATTCGAGCGGTGCACATACAAAAGGTGCCAGTAACATTTCAGCCCAACGGTGCACATACAAATGGTGCCATTAGCGTTTCAGCCCAACTAAAGTCTTTGGCAAAAGAAATTAACCCAATCGCACAATTTGCCTGGACGCCAGCTCCGGGCTATCATTCAAACTTTGTTTAACATAATGTAACATAAGATACATGAGGACAGATGTTGAAATGGCTATACAAATGGCCGTTGGTCCCGACTAAATCAAAAACTTTTCAAGAATTTTTGACGTATCAAAAACTTTTTACACTATGTTCCTCGATCAAATAGGAACCGAGCACTAAGACCACCAGAGCCAACCGCGATTCCGCGCTGTAACGAGCGTTGGTCCTATAATACAGCTCTGAGGCACGCCGTAAGATACTTTTACCTCTCAAGACTTTTCTCCATTCAGAAACAGATATCGTATTCTATTTGCTAGAAACTCTTCAATGAAGCTTAGAGCCAAGGAGTGTCCACATCTCGCTGAAAGAACCATCCCACCATTGAACTGATATGATTTTAGGGACACTGCGGAAAGCGTATATCGCTCTGGTCGGAAGTAGGATTGTGAACTGAGTATCATAACTACTGCTTCATCGCACAAGGTGCAAAGTGAAAATCATTACAACGAACTCACACAGGAGCAGTGGGACTGAATGCCCAGAAACTTAATTAACGCTTGCAGTGTTTCACTAACGTGCTAAAAAGCAGCGACGAGTCTCTGCAACTGAATATTCTGGGATTTATGTCATTCACCCTGCCCATAGATAAAGCTACCTTTACGCAGGCGGGATCGTCAACCTTCACAACACCCACGTGTGGGTCGTCATGCTGTGGTCGCAGCGAACCATCAGCACAGGCTCAGGTGATTATTGGCGGCTGTCTCGTGGGACCAGACACCCTTCGGCAGCGCCTCGCAAGCGAGACATATCTGTACTTCCTGCAGGTGACGCCGCTTCCCCTCTGAAAGACGTGCCTTTGGTGGTACGAAGGGTTATGTGTGTATTACCTGATGGTAGTCCAACTCACTGACCTCTTGAGTGTGCAGCTAAAACGTCAGTGCTTCTGGCCATACGTCGATATGATACTTTTTCCTCCTTACCCTCTGAGGGGTCATTTCCTGCAGTTTGCACCCGTATATCTCTCCAACTATGCTGCTTTGCTGTCCTAACAGTAAAACTTCGTTATCTACATAAATAAAAATGAAGGTTTTTTTTAGTATTTTTGTCCTCTATGCGTTCCTAAATCATTCATACGATTGAGAAAAAACTTCGGTGAGTTGTTCTCCGCACGCCCGCAAAGATGCCCGCCGACCCCACGCGCAAAAAAAAGGGGGTACGACACACAATCCAGCAGATACGAGAACTGCCACGTCCGGCATGACGTTTTGTTGTGTTACTTTTTTGCTACTAAAGCTATTCATAAAACATTTCGCAAAGGAATTTAAAAAAGTATAAAAGGCCAAGAACGTATTCCAGTGCAAACGTTGTCAAAATTTTGTGTCAAAATTTCAAATCAGTCGGTCAAGAACTTACTGAGATTTACGATTAGGGACATTTATATTTTATATTCGTTTGTTCTTAATAGAAAATCATTCTAATATGTGGCTTAGTGAATGTAATATATTATTAACTGAGAACAGCGATCTCAGTGGCATCAATTACAGCATTCAAAACAAAATACCGTGCGAGACAACAAGTTCATCGATACTGGAATGAATCGAGACGCTGTTGTAAATTATGTGACTGAATTCTTGAATTCACTTGATACACTGGGGTTACCGTAACACGTGTTGATATTAACAACTGGAATGCCTCTCAGTCATCTCAGAAATATCAATCCACCATGGCTTTTCAGTGGTACCAGACTTTCAGCGAAAAAGATAATGAACAATATCATCGAAGCGACAATATTAAGAAGGAATTTGAAAAGGAGAAGATGTACTGTTACCACGCATCCCAATGATTCCAGAAGATATGCCATTCAAGTTCAAATGCTTGTAGTAAGTAGTAGGGCAAAGTATGTACGGCCTCACTCTGCATTGTTGCCAAATTTATTCAATATGGTGGGTCCAAGATGGCGGCCATAGATGTGGCAAAGTCACAGTGACATAATGGCGGGAAGTTCAAATTTTGGCGGGAAATTAGGTCAGTTGGGCTACCTCCACTGCCCTAATGCCCCTCTACTCTCCTCCCTCTCCCATCCCCACCTAGAAATTGGATGGCAAAGCATTAAGTCTGTGCTGGGCTGCCAGATAGGATAGATGTAAGTCTATTGTGTATGCATTGTTTATTTAAACGATTTGATTAGTCATAGACAATACGTCCAGCCATTGTGTTCACTGTTAGGTGTGGAGTCCAGCTGACCTAGTTCACAGTACCATTACCAGAAGGCGCTGTTGTCCCTTCACCTCTCGTCTCCTGTGACATAATGCTAGATGGCAGTCTGGGGAAAAGTAGTGGGAAAAGGACTCAATCTGTGTCTAGCTGCTGGACTTGGGAGGTTGGACGTAATTGTTTACTGTGTTCAAAGGATGAGATCAAAGTCTGTGTCAGGTTCTAAACTGACATTAACACGTTTTGATCCATTGCTGTGACTGAAACCTAGACATCACACGATGTAAATTTTGCTGCTGCTCCCAAAACAAACACACAGGACGATTTTAAGTAAAACACAGTCACAACATACTGAAACCGGAAGAGTTTTGCGGTGTTGTGGAGCGTTTCCAAACATCTCACTGAAGGTAATTGATAGCTCCTAGATTTAAAGTCAGCTTTCGCAGTGACGGAACAGCTGATGGCTCGGTGTCCATTTCGATTGATTCCTCATATTGCAGTCATGTATGCGATCACTGTATTGGTGCTAGCCATCCCCAGAAGAAGAGAGGAAGGAGAGTGGAGGGGCATTAGGTTAGTGGAGGTAGCCCAATTGACCCAATTTTCCGCCAAAATTTGAACTTCCCGTCATGATGTCACAGTGACTTTGCCACATCTATGGCCGCCATCTTGGATCCATCATATTGAATAAATTTGGCAACAGTGCAGAGTGAGGCCATACATACTTTGCCCTACTACTTACTACAAGCAAATCTTTCTCCACCTCGCCCCTCCACTACTTTGCAATTAGCATGTAATAGATTGCGAAGGTAGATAGATGATTGACGCAGTACTTCCCTCCATTATTAATTCTCGAACATATACACCAAACTATACCAAACGGCGATCAATAATTTCTAGCACTTTGATCATAGTGCGTATTTTACGATTACCATTGCCCATCTTCCTCTATATGGATGGGAGTCACAGAGCATTCCTGCATTCTTAGGATAACGTTAGAGACTGAAAGATCTCCTCACACTGTCTTTGACGAATGTCCCCTGCAACACTGTCATTGATTAATTTGCAGCTGACCAGAAGTAGACCACTACATTCTAAGTCTCATGAAGGAGCAGAGCAAGCCATCAGAGGAGTTCCATCTCACATGTGATGGTAATGATGAAGCACGTACATCCTGTTTTGGCAACCTCCTCTGGACGAATGAAGATTTATGCAGCGTACGCCACTCCACTCCCCTGTCACATCTTGGACATAAAATCGAGACTAAGTTAGTGACAGGTATTTGTGAGGTACTGCAATCCTGTATACACATCTGATTGACATATGTCATATTTACGGAGTTAGTGGCAGCACAACTGCTGCTAAGCATTTGTCTAGTCCCTTGTGAGAGGAATTGTGTGTTACTAACGATCATTTTTTTATAGGACTGTTGCCAGCATAGTATAATTTCTGAACCGTGATCGGATGTGAGCAGGGGTGCTACACACCTCTAGAAAGCTATATTGTGCACGTATCACAAAGAATCGATGTTTTAAGGAAGTGGTTTTTCATTTTAAGGGTTGTCACTATAGTTTGTCGTAGAGTAACGTGCAAGGAGAATATATGTCATGCATTGGAAATCCGATTCTTACATTGGGATATTAACAGTGTTGCATTCCACATGACTAATTGGTCGAAAACCGCACCGCTCTAACATTATTGAGTGTTTTGTAAGTGCAGAACCATATAGCCTTAGGACTGCGTGTGTTTATGTTCTCTCTTACAATACTTTCTTGGTACTGACCCTAGACACTAAAACAATACTTTAGAATTGATAGGGCAGTTGATTTATATAAACTGCTTCAAACTCCATCCGTCTGGAGCTCCGTCATGAACAAAAACCGCACGTTTCTTCTTCTTAACCGTTTGTTATACCAGTTATACCTCCTCGAAATGCGCGCATCTGGAGAAATCTTGTGCACTTGGATGGGTGCCGTGAGTAAGATTGGTGCGAAACGGCAGTTACGGACATGGCTTGCTCTGCTCCTTCATGAGACGTGGAATGTAGTGGCATACTTCTGGTCAGCTGCAAATTTAATCAGTAACAGTGTTGCCTGGGCCCAGAACGATTGACATTTCCGGCTTACGGCAGGATCCGTCCGAACTGGATGGGCTGGATTGCAGAAATGTAGCTGACCTAACTGTGTCGTCCTCCAGACGGCTGAATAGCGAACTAATACTCGGTATGTGTCGGGCAGCCATCATGATCGCATGTGTTCTCCGTGGAAATCTGAGAAGATTCACTACGGGCGTGTGTTTCTACTGCACAGTTATTCCCTCCCATGTAAATTGACGACTGCGGCACATTCCCCGCCTGTATTTGAATGAGATAACAACGATTGTGGTGTGTGAATCTAGATGGCGAAAAAAAAAAAAGCTGGAAGAGACATTTGCTGGTTCTCTACACATGAGATACACCTGAGTTGACTACGTAAAGTAGAACTATCATTTGGAATCTGTTGTATCACTGACATCGGTATTTGTTAAAAAAATACGAGTGGAACAATTAGTTTGCCCTATCGTTTCGAGTTTTTGGGTATGGATCTTCGCAGCCAAAATGAGTTTCTAATTACTCAGTGATTTGCAGCACTTTCCACCTCACTGCCCTTGGCTAAAGTTTCGGGTCTCTAGAGGTATAATTTCAGTCTTTATCTTCGGAATTATACTGCGCAAACGATCCGTAGCATATTGCTTGATATCGAAGACTATCGCATTAATGGTATGATATTCTGGCAAAACATGTGAAAGTGCATATGTTCTTGCAATCCCAGAGTTTGGAGATGGCTGTAGAAAGCATGGCATCAAACAAGTATGGTGGGGCCGGAAACAGTATAGTCTTTGTGCCAAGGGGAACCGGCCCAACTTTTGTACACCAGTTCGGAGAAAGACCGCGGTCCCCTGAGCGCTCTCTGATAGCGCGTGGGGCCAGTGTGTATGCAGGGGCAGCCACGGTAGATGACCAATCGAGCTCGCGGGAAATATCTAATGCTGCGAAGACTATATACAGTGCATGTGCTTATGATTTTTGGTATCTGTCTGCCTTTATGGTATATGTACGAGTTTCTGGTGGCTGATATGTAGGATGCAGAAGTGATGATTTTGTATGGCACAGGATAGGAATTGTTTTACTACATCGATATGGTATGTGGTGATATAGTACGGTTGGAGATGGGTTTCAACTGAAAATTTCAAGCTTTCCTCGACAGTGTAATTGAAGAAGTGTCTTTGGCGGTAGTTTCCTATTTCATGATCTGAAGACCACTTCTGCAGAATTTAACTGTCAGTACTGCATGGCTGCTGCATGATTTTTTTCGATTTGTATAAAATAGTTTTGCCGCTGAAAGTCTCGTAATTTGTCTGTCTGCAGAAAAAAATGGCGGACACTGCTGCCACACTGGTAGCAGCAGCAGTTTGGCGGGTTTCACACCGAAAAATTCAAGCTTTCCTCGACAGTAGCAGAGCAGTGTAATAGAGAAAGTATCTTTGGCGATAGTTTCCGTATTTCATAGCATATTCAATTGGATTTAATAACTCCTGAAGCAGCTCATGCTGAAAGACAGCGATACCTCCCATAAAGCACGCGAAGTGTCTCAAGGATGGATTAAAAGTGTGCCATGATATTTTTTCAGAGTCGGCGTTCAAGAGTGGAGGTATTCCTCAGAAAAAATATGTACAATTGTATAAATATTCTTGCGTCACCTTTTCTCTCTATCTCTCTCTCTCTCTCTCTCTCTCTCTCTCTCTCTCTCTCTCTCTCTCTCTCTCTGTTATAGTTCCTTAGTTCCTGTGACATGTTCAAGTTACACATATGACAATATACTTGTAACGCCGGAAATGCATATCCTCCTATTTCCATCTATTGCACTGCAAATTTGTTTCCTTATTTTGTTACCTGAAGATATAACATTTCTGTGTCTTTGTATATTGTAATTGTTTTACTATTTGTATATATATGCATTTATGTCGATTTATAATTGGTTTGTTTTGTAAATATTATTTGTATTTTTACGCTGGGTCTGGCCTAGGGAAAACTATGCTATCGAACGAATACATCGATAGGTCGTGTGGAGAACCAAAGTGTTTAGGATCTTTGGTAGTGTTAACTCTGCCGCGTGGAGCGCGGGCAGAGCAGAGTCTGGCTGGAGTGGTGCAGTGGAGCAGGTGTGTTGTGTGACGCTCCCGCGAGTTGCCGCGCTTTCGGGGTTGGGTAGCATATAATTGCGCTCGACTTGCTATGATAGTTTCTGACACGGTGTCGCGGACGGGAAGCATTAGCTGGCGCACATCAAGAGCCCGTTTCGCCTGGTGACCGTGTCGAGAAGAAAGCGCGCCAACATCCAGCTTCTGCAACAGCGACGGCCGACAATGAGTGACTGTCGCCACCTCCTCGATCGACGGCTTCAAACCCTCAATCAACCAACAAGGAAGACTGGAAGCACGTAAAGTTTCAGAACTGTATGGCAGACCTCAGCTTTTCAAACTGTTCCATTTTCATAACTAAATTACAGCAACGTAGCATGAACCTTTGTTGCTCATTGTCCCAATTGCATTACCAAGCAGGATCCCTTCCTTTTCCGGAATGAACCCGAGTGTCGTTGAAATTCAAACGGCAGCATCATTCGATTTCACTGCTATAATTTCAGAGTTCAGTTAAAGTATTCATAGCTGGCTACAATATTTAGATTACACAAGCACAAATTAAGAGTGCGAGTTTTGTTACCGTATTTTAGCTTACCTGTGACTGCAGCTCAGCTTGGTACGTACTAAATTTTACTATTGTTAATTGTTCAGAATCATTTAATTCAAGTTCAAAGTTAAATCTCTTATTTCTAAATTGCGTAGATTCAAGTAGCTTTTGAAATGATTGTTGAGGTAGTCCAAGACTAACCGTATTTTACTGAATTTCGATGTGCTTCAGAAAGATAGCTCACTATTAACTTCAGTCACTAAATTAACTTTCGATTTTCCGGTTTTATTAATTCTTTTGCTAAATTAAGTCAGAGTGTAGCGAAATTTATTACTTCTGACAAACTTTCAGTTTTCACACTACACGTGTCAACCTTCAGTTGCCACGCTTTTAGTGCTAATTATATATGTAATAACCTTTCTTTTTCAGTTATTATACGAGCAGTAGTTGTCCATAGGACTGGCGACCGTAATTTTTCCCAAATCTCAAATATCTAATTAGCGCCAATTAATTGTTAACGTGACGACCGCACATTTACTTTCTTTATTAACTTTACCCCTTTTCAAAATTAATTTCCACCAGTTTCATTTGCATTTTTCCTTTCATTTAGATGTAACCCGTTCCTCCCTCTTTACCGACAGATTAACTTCGGTGACGATTGCTTTTCCCAAATTTCCATTAGGTACACGCGGTTTAATTTTTCACTGTCATTAAGGTCGATAAGTGAGGGGGAGGTCACATACTGCATCATCAAATGTAATAACTCCTGAAGCAATTTGTGTTGAATGACAAAAGGAATACATGTGCTGATGATGGGAAGGACGAGGGAGGCCGCCGGTATTTACAGAGTGACAGGAAGTATGTGGCCGCTCCTGGAGGCACCACATGGCCATGCCGTAAGCTGGCGAGTGGCCTCTCTTCCATCGAAGAACGCGCACCTGAGTGAAGGTCTTGCCTCTTGCACTTCCGATGACTGACTGGCCTTTTACCGAATGATCTACTGTTACAGCACATGCATGGGTTGCAAAGTGTAACTTAGCCCCATCCTGCTGCATCTTCATTATTTCATGAGAGGTATTTGTCTTCACCAAATATCATTGCTATGGACACAGTCCTCAGGTGTATGGTAACAGCTAATATACTCCTCCTCCTCCTCCTCCTCCAGCCCAGACGTCTCATCCTCTGAACACAGTTAACAATTACATCCATTCTCCCAAGTCCAGCAGCTAGACACAGACTGAGTCCTTTTCCCGCCATTTTCCCCCAGACCTCTATATTGGATTATGTCATACGAGGGGAGTGGGGAAGGAAGACAGCGCCTTCTAGTGGTTGTACTGTGCACTAGGTCAGTTGGACTCCAGACCTCATGGTGAACACAGTGGATGGAGGTACTGTCAATGACAAATCAAATTTCTTAAGTAAACACTGCATCCAAAATAAAGACTTACATCCATCCTATCCGGCAGCTCAGCACAAACTGAGTCCTTTTTTCACCAATTCCCTGATTTTTTTGGGGGGGGGGGGGGGAAGAGGAGGGGAGAAATGTACACAAAAATATCCAGCAGCCAACACAGACCTAATAGTTTTTCCGCAAATTTCCGGGAGGGGAGAGGTGTTAAGTTAGTGGAGGTAGCCTAATTGACCTATTTTTCAGCCAAAATTTGAATCCCCCCCCCCCCCATGACGTCACTGCGACATTGCCACATCTATGGCCGCCATATTGTATTAATTTGGCAGCAATGCAGAATGGGGCCATTCATACTTTTCGTTACTACTGTAGTATCCGCTGTGACTCGCATTTTCAGTGACCATCAAGAAGGCGCAGAAACAGTCGCTACAAGTGCGTGGACTGAATTTGGGAAATCCATGTTTCGCACATGGAAAACTGTTACATGCTGACTCGTCGGGAAATCGTCTGACTTATTCGTGTATGCACCAGACGAAAAAAACCGTAATATTGTGTATCCAAAAGCGCTTCAACAAACAGGTTATAAAACCAAAAACGGTTTTTTTTTCTTTCCGTCGCACTGCAACGCTTGTTGGGTAGGGCTATTTTTCTGTATTTCTTGGTGTTGCAGTTTTAATGGCTTGCAGTGTCGTTTCATTTCTTCACCACCAGTATGTTAAAGTACTGAACCAGTTCACTGCCCTGTACGCGCTCCTGGCGCCCCAGAGCTCTCAAGAAAAGTGCGATAGTGCGATGCTGTACAACTAGCCTAGTTGTGCTGTCTTTTAGCTTGCATTGCCCCGGTATCGGCCACCCCGCTGTGCCACGGCGGCCAGTATCGGTGGAGGCAGCCGTGGAGAATGCCGCGAGAGCATTCCGCGCGTTGCGTCCCCCTGCAGGCGGCGTGTTATCCGGCCGGCATGCTGTTCTCTCTCTCTCTCTCTCTCTCTCTCTCTCTCTCTCACACACACACACACACGCACACACACACCTGCACACTCACCCCGGGCATGTCTGCTGGCCGACTGCTCTTATCCCGCCTACTTAAGCTGAAATTATTCCGATATACAGATCACGCAGCTAGAGAGGCTTTGGGACGCCGTAAAAGAGCTCTTAATTTTGTGGTTTCTACTACCTTCGTTTTTTGATCAGTGACAGTTGTATGACTCTGTCATTCTTTAGTAAAAATATCACTTTTATTCGTTATTTGAAGACATTAACCCTTAACGTGTGAAGTACTTATGTTGAGACATCGTTTGTGAGCTGAGATCTACAAGATCACTTTGCTTTATGCTTCCCTCTGATATATAGAAGCCTCAAATCTGATATCCTGATTGTTGTTGTTGTGGTCTTCAGTCCTGAGAATAGTTTGTTCCAGCTCTCCACGCTACTCTATCCTGTCTGTGCAAGCTTCTTCATCTCCCAGTGCGTACTGCAACCTACATCCTTCTGAATCTGCTTACTGTATTCATCTCTTGGGCTCCCTATACGATTTTTACCCTCCACGCTGCCCTGCAATGCTAAATTTGTGATCCCTTGATGCCTCAGAATATGTCCTACCAACCGGTCCCTTCTTCTTGTCAAGTTGTGCTACAAACTCCTCCCCAATTCTATTCAATACCTCCTCAATAGTTATGTGATCAACCCATCTAATCTTCAGCATTCTTCTGATTGTACAGAGTAGTATTTAAGTGACACAGCAATTAAAACAATATTCTATGTTGCCACTACTCTATGTACGTATGTATGCTTTATACAAGTTGCTTTAATTCAACTTTAAATATTAAGGGAAAATACTCGTATTGATTCCATCCCTTCTAGTAAGTGGATTAGTAAAAACATTAAGCAATTGATTGCAAATACAGACATTAATGGGTCAAAGTGAACCATTAAAAACTGGATATGACATTGTATTTTTTTTTTACATTTGTACATTATTGCAAGTATTTGTTACAGATTATGCTCAACAGTGATATTTTGTAAAGAAGCGTACGTGATCGACCCTTTATATCTGGCAATTGAGGAACAATAGTATGTTTTTGCGCCCTGTTTTCTGCCATAAAAGGTTTGCATGACCACTTGTACCCTTTTTTCCCATGACAAGCCCTCTTATGATCATTGCTTATTGCAACATCTCTTTCATTGCCAGAAATTTCAGAATCTGAATCATCATCGCATATCTACGTGCAGATGTCTTCCTCACACTCGTCAACACCATTCGCGTAATTTAGCCATGAATGTACAGGGTGTTTATAAATGAATATCGGGGTTTTAACGCTTTATAATATTTATTATATTAAACTTACAGTTATAAATCGTATGTCAAATGAAAGAGCAACTCACACAGTTTTACGAAGAACCTTATAAATGTTCAGTGTGAGCACCATTTGTCAAATGGCACACATAAAGTCTATAGCCGAGTTCTTTCCAAACGTTGATACGTGTGTCTTCAATGAAAATCCGGTTTCTTAATTCAGGGAAGTCTGCTGGTAGCGGAGGCACGTACACACGATGCTTGATGAAGCCCCAAAGGAAAAAAATCGCATAGCGAAGGGAGCGATTGAATGAACTTCAATGTACCCAAGCGCTGGATAGGCCGCAAGGGGCCCAATGACAGGGCTTGCTTCGCATGGCCTCCACGTTCACCCGACCTAACGCCATGCAATATTCTCCATGGCACAGAATGTGTCCTATCAACCAATCCCTTCTGTTAGTCAAGTTGTGCCACGAATTTCTTTCTCCCCAATTCTGCCCAGACCTCCTCATTAGTTACGCGATTCGGGGTCAGGGATTTTCTCTGCCTCGTGATGACTGGGTGTTGTGTGATGTGTTTAGGTTGGTTAGTTTTAAGTAGTTCTAAGTTCTAGGGGACTGATGACCATAGATGTTAAGTCGCATAGTGCTCCGAGCCATTTGAACCATTTTTGAAGTTACGCGATCTACCGATCCAATCTTCAGCATTTTCTGCAGCACCGCATCCCAAAAGCTTTATCATCTTCTTGTCTAAACTGTTTATCGTCCATGTTTCACTTTCATTCATGGCAACGCGTCAGCAGATACCTTCAGAAAAGACTTCATAACACTTAAAGTCTATACTCGATGTTAACAAACGTCTCTTCTTCAGAAACGCTTTTCTTGCCATTCCCAACCGACAGTACATCTTCTCTACTTTGGCCATCAGTAATTTTGTGGCCCAAATAGCAAAACCTGTCTACTATTTTAAGTGTCTCGTGGCCTAACATAATTTCCTCAGCGTCGCCTGATTTGATTCGACTATATTCCATTAGCTTGTTTACTCCAGTGGCCATGTTTCGACTTAGGTCCTTCAGTACGCTGTCAGATTCTTCTCGCAGTATCATATCTCCCATTTCATCTTCATCTACGTCGTCCTCTATTTCTATAATACTGCCTTCAAGTTCCCCGGCCTCATATATATCCTGTATATACTCCTTCCATCTTTCAGATTTCTCTTCCTTGCTTATTCCTGGTTTTGCATCTTTTCCGCTTATAAACATAAAAACACGTTTTAGTGGGGCAGCTGAAATTAATACTAATATACACATATTGGAACCACTTTTTATATCTACTAGGTGCCGTGTTAAAACAAATGCTTATATATGAAAACACAAGATTTGAGGTATACTAAGAGTACATTCAAGAAAATTACAACACAAATGAAATCGATTCAAATTAATGTCAGTTCGATTACATTGCCTACAATTCTTGTTATTCAAGAAATCTACTTCCTGTGTGAATTTATTCCCTCCCACTTTAAAGCATACTTTCGTAACTAATGTAAACAATCTTATTCGTCTGCACTAGCGCAATTTACCAGGGTGACCTTTATTCGGTACAGCTTACAAACTGTGATTAAAAATGCATCACTCACATTACACTAAGAAAGCATAATCGCAAGAGCAACACGATCACTATTGCGAAATTTGCGCGAACAAGAAATCATCTGTCGAGGAAAAAGTAGCTATTATTTCATAGCCACTTTGCAAAAGAAAACTTTACTTCTTTCTTTTCCATAATATTTATCCCGTCCAGCACGGGGTCTGATTTTTCAGGAGTTGGAAGATTTTCTTACATTGTATTTAACTGTGTGTGAAGTTACACGAGCAAGAAACTTTGCAAAGGAGAACATGCTGTCATTTCAAGAAACGTAACAAAGAATGCCTCTTGTTAAATTCAGTACTTAACTGATGCACATTAAGATTAACATTTGCAACAAAATATTCAGATTATATTTTCGGCCCAAACCTTGACATTCAACTCCTGCTACAAGTGAATCACACTTTAACAGAAGTAAATCGAGGCCCACATATGACAGCCCACAGATGCAACCAACTGTGGGTAACAAAACGGAGTGAAAAACAGTTTATGTTTTGAGGAAAGTGGAACCATAAAAGTCCCACATTTTAGTGTGACAACTGAAATTAATACTAATATCCAGATATTAGAAACATTTTTTATTCTACTAGGTGCCGTGGTAAAACAAATGCTTATATATCTGTACACAAGATTAGATATATTAATTTTGATTGATGATTGAGGTATTCATTTCATTTTGATGTTATATCTCCCCATTTGCACGTGTTTGCTATCTAATGAATAGGTGCTGAAAATGAATTTGCCTTGAGCAAACACAATTTCATTCTTTTTCATCCAAATATATTTCTGCAAAGTTTCATAATCGTCATTCGGTTCAGTTTTATCTTCTTAATAGCACATACTGATGCTCCTGTAGCTGTCTATCGTTGGCTCAAATGGTTCAAATGGCTCTGAGCACTATGGGACTTAACATCGGAGGTCATCAGTCCCCTAGAGCGTAGAACTACTTAAACCTAACTAACCTAAGGACATCACACACACCCATGCCCGAGGCAGCATTCGAACCTGCGACCGTAGCGGTCGCGCGGTTCCGAACTGAAGCGCCTAGAACCGCTCGGGCACCGCGGCCGGCTTGTCGTTGGCAGTACATCTCTATGACCATCAGTATGTGCTACTGAGAAAATAAAAATGAACGATGCTGAAACTTTAGCGAAATGCGTGTGAGTGAAAATGAAGAAAATTGTGGTTGCTCAAGGTAGCATCTTTTGCGAGACCTATACAGTGTGAGTCAGCTCCACCTATCGATTCTTTTTTATGCAACCCGCAACACTTTCAGAAACCACAGTGAGATTTTCATATTCTCTGGCTCGCTATGTGCAAACTGTTAGTCCTACAGAAAAAAATAAGAGAGCCTTTTTGTAATTAATGTACTGTACTTAAATTTTGTACTGGGAAACGTTTTCGTTGGAGGCCAAAGTTTTCGAGTTCTTCAAGAAAAACGTCTTTGAAGGTCACTTTTGTACGTTTATTTGAATAATTCGAAAACGACGGCCTCTAGCGAAAACGTAGACCAGTACAAAATTTAACTATATAAAATTCCCTACAAAAATGTCCTGTTCATTTTTTTCTGTTGGACTAATAGTTTATACGTATCCAGAGAGAGAGTATGACAGTCTTGGACGTGGTTTTCGAAGGCACTGCATGTTGTATTAAAACAACATCGGTAGTGGCATCTGAATCACCCTGTCCTGTATAGTATTTTTGTCAGTGGTAGTATCAGCAGTGAGAGCCTAGGTGCCCGTCTCACCTTGTTGCCTATCTTGTCCTTCCACCTGGTCCAGGAGTGGAGCCCCGGTCGCCAGTAGTCGAGCAGGTAGTTCTCGGCGTACTCCTGGCCGCGGCCGTGGTCGTAGCGGCCCTGTGTGCGCACCGCCGTGACGGCGTGCAGCGAGTGCAGCTCCACCTGCAGCCACTCCTCGGCGGCCCGCGTCACCATGTTGCGGGGACACCACGCGCCGCCGCCGGTCTCACTGTGCAGCCTGCGGGAAGACACCAACTTTGCATCTCTGACTTACTCTACAAATACAGACACTATCTGATCAAAAGTATCCGGACTTCCCTATGTAATTCGGAACTGACCACTAGATGACACATGAGGCGGAACCACCAGTATAAAAGAATGCGGGAAATTCTGTGTTGGCAGTAGAGAAGCAATAACATCAGAATGGGACAGTCGTGTGAGCTCAGTGGCTTCGAATGTGGGCTAGTCACTGTATGTTACCTGACAAACAATTCCATCAGGGACATTTTAACCCTTCTAAAGTTGTCTTACCCAACTGTTAGTGATTTTACTGGGAAGTGTGAACGCGAAGGAACAACCAGTGCTAAACGAAGATCAGGCAGTCCTTATGTACTGACGGACAGGGAATGTCGAGCATTGCACAGGATGGCCGTAAAAAACCGCATGAAATCAGCGTAAGGAATCATTCGTGAGTTCCAAAGTGCTACCAGCGATCTAGCTAGCACACTGACAGTGTGACGGATTTAAAAAGAATGGGATACAGTGCTTGAGCATCTCCTCGTAAAGCCGTCGGCACACGGACCGTGCATCCGAGCGTTGAGCGTACCGAGTTTCTGACGCCATAGCGTGGAACACCACGTTCGGGAGTCTTTCCGAACGTGCAGAGTAATATCTGGCATGTCAGATATTCTGAGCATGCGTCAGAGCGTTGACCAATGAGATGACACAACGCCACCAACGTCACACGCACGCCGTCTCCCTTCAGTACAAACTTGTTAGGCGCCATATTGGCATTGGTTCAAATGGCTCTGAGCACTATGGGACTTAACATCTGAAGTCATCAGTCCCCTAGAACTTAGAACTACTTAAACCTAACTAACCTAAGGACATCACACACACATCCATGCCCGAGGCAGGATTCGAACCTGCGACCGTAGCGGTCGCGCGGTTCCAGACTGAAGCGCCTAGAACCGCTCGGCCACACCGGCCGGCCATACTGGCATTCATTTCAAACCTATATGTATATACGCCGTTTCTGAGCACCAGAAAACTGAGAATCACTGGGAAACCCGTTGTTAGTTATGTGGTTCGTTCCAATAAAATAATGAGAAACATCATATTCGTGGCAAAAGAATTATTGTAACTTGCGCATTATGAGAGTAGGCTATTTTAAGGCAGCGACATGCTGAAGTTCCACCCAAAACGCATTGTTCTTGGTACAATTTGTTATAATTAAATTTCAGTTAGTAACATAAGTATCTACGATTAACGTTTTTAGAAGGGGTAAGACAACGTGATTAAATCCTAGGCGCATGTTGTAGGTTTAGCTGCCGGCACGGTAGCTCAGCGTGTTCGGTCAGAAAGCCGGTTGGCCTTTGTAATAAAAAAACTGAGTGGAACGATCAACAAACGAACTTGAACGGATATAATTGTGACGTCCGCAACGAACAAAATGAAAAAAAAAAGCCTAATGACTAGCGTCTCTGTCCGGTAATGAGTCATTATTGGGGCAGTGTTTCGCGTCCTAACACTTCCAGATTTTTTTACTAACAATCGCGTTTTTATTACGCTCTGATACATTTTTATTAGTTTAATATAAGTATATGCTATAATATTTGATGTTATGTAAATATAAGTTCACCTTTCTTTGAGGGGTGACTGTTCGATTGGCTCAATCTACAGGACAGCTTGCGCTACTTGTATAAAGATATTTTGCTCTTTGTTCTTTTACGCTTCGTAATTCTCAAGTTGCAAAGATTCTGCTACTGGTGATCAAGTAAGACTGACCTTGGGGTTTTACTAAAATGTGGGAATGATGAAATAATGTTTATCTTATTCGGAGAAGTATTTCAAATTTGTAGCGCACTGTTTGTAATGGAACTTTTATAAGCCTGTGTCATTGATTGGACATGGTACTTTCCTTTTCGTGGACGATGGAGGAAATGTGCGTTTCAATAGAGCTAACGTGAGAATTTTACGCGCGCCCGTTGAGGAAACAGTGTGATTTACGAACTAGAAGCATCCCCCAACTGCCGCTGGAGTGCGTTGCGATCGCGTATACCACGCTGGGGCCCACGAACCTTATGCACAAGTCGCATCGTTCCTGAGCGTTCTGCAGCACGTTGAACTTGGCACGCTCAACGTTAACGTTCGACAGCACGGTCCGTGTGCCGACGGCTTAAGGTAAATATCTCTGCCGTCCTCAGCGACGCCTGAGGTAGTATAAAGAACGGCGCCATGAGCGAGTAATTTGGAGTGATTAATCGCGCTATACATTGTGCCATCCCGATGGAAGGTTTTGGGTCTAGGTAATGCTTGGAGTACGTTTCTTGGCACCAGTGAAGTACAGGGGAGGCGGTGCCACGCTGTATGGGTGGTTTACGTGATTCAGGTGTGGTTCCTATATCGCGCTTAAAGAAACTCTAAATGTTGAAGTGTGTGAATACATGTTACAGCATTATGTACTGCACACAGAAGAGGAACCTAAAACGTTTATTTGAAATCACAAACGGTCTTCAAGCCACAGTCACTAAAACAACAAAATTTTAAAAGGTTACATAACTAGTTTCGGCGCTTTGAGTCTTCATTTTCAAATGTCATCACAAACCTGGACAACTACATTAACAATTAGAACCACACTTCCGGGAGGACGACGGTTCAATCCCGCGTCCGGCCATCCTGATTTAGGTTTTCCGTGATTTCCCTAAATCACTCCAGGCAATTGCCGGGATGGTTCCTCTGAAAGGGCACGGCCGACTTCCTTCCCCATCCTTCCCTAATTCGATGAGACCGATGACCACGCTGTCTGGTCTCCTTCCCCAAACAACCAACCAGAACCACACTTCTTTCAAATATTAGGAAAGATACACTAAAACCAGTAAACTGAAGCAAAGGCTGCAGAAACGAGTCACAAGACGTCATGACAATTTTTGGTTGATCGGTCATTTCACACTCTCATGTAGTATAGATGAAAACTGCATTAGGATTCAAGGTGTTATATGCAATTGCATTACGCCCAGCAGTGATGCATTTTGCAAACAAAGGCTCGCGTTTCATAATCTTATAACGTGCAGCAAGCCCAAAATAAGGCCACAAATAAGTGTATGCAATATCTTGCATCCTAATGCAGTTTTCATCTACACTGTATTAAGGTGTGAAATGACTGATCAATCAAAAACTGTCATGACGTCTTGTATCCCATTTCTGCTGCCTTTGCTTCAGTTTGATCGTTTTAGTGTATCTCTCGTTATATCTGAAAGACATGTGGTTGAAATTATTGTTGTAGTTGTCCAGGTTTGTGATTACATTTGAAAATGACGACTCATTGCGTTGAAACTACAGTAGTTATGTAATCTTTCAAAAATTTCATTGCTTTAGTGACTGTGGCTTAACGACCGTTTTTGGTGTCAAATTAATATTTTAAATTTCATTCAGTCACACACCTTGATGACTGTTATGTCGAAATACAAAAAAAGAGGAGGAACCGTTTGGGATAGATGACTGTTTCAGGGAGTAGGAAAAAATGATGAATTTAGCAGGCAGGTTTCATTTCCTCCAGTGCCCTCAAGATCGCGGATAGTTCGGCACAAATTACAAGATGTAAGTAGGCTGTTTATGTTTTCTCTATGTAAGTAGGCTGTTTATGTTTTCTTATTGGCAACGTTACGTAGCGCTCAATATGAAAATCACTGGCTGTGCTGTGTGCAGTCTGTGGCTGCTTTGCATTGTTGTAATACTCGCCATTGTAGTGTTAGGCAGCTGGCTGTGAACAGCGCGTAGCGTTGCGCAGTTGGAGGTGAGCCGCCAGCAGTGGTGGATGTGGGGAGAGAGATGGCGGAGTTTTGTAATTTGTCATGAACTGATATATATTATGACTTGTGATGATATTAAGGTAAATACATTGTTTGCTCTCTATTAATATCTTTCATTTGCTAACTACCCCTATCAGTAGTTAGTGCCTTCAGTAGTTTGAATCTTTTATTTAGCTGGCAGTAGTGGCGCTCGCTGTATTGCAGTAGCTTGAGCAGCGAAGATTTTTGTGAGGTAAGTGATTTGTGAAAGGTATAGTTTAATCCTAATCAGGGCCATTCTTTTGTAGGGAATTTTGAAAGTCAGATTGCGTTGCGCTAACAAAATATTGTGTGTCAGTTTAAGCACAGTCATGTAAAATTGTTCAAAGGGGACGTTTCAAAGAATCTAATGTGGATAACTCCGTCCGAACAGGACACGAAGGCCCAACTGTACCGACCTGCCGCCGTGTCATCCTCAGCCCACAGGCGTCACTGGATGCGGATATGGAGGGGCATATGGTCAGCACACCACACCGCTGTCCCGGCCGTATGTCAGTTTACGAGACTGGAGCTGTTACTTCTCAATCAAGTAGCTCCTCAGTTTGCCTCACAAGGGCTGAGTGCACCCCGCTTGCAACAGCGCTCGGCAGACTGGATGGTCACCCATCCAAGTGCTAGCCCAGCCCGACAGCGCTTAACTTCATTGATCAGACGAGAACCGGTATTACACTGCGGCAAGGCCGTTGGCCGAATGTGGTTAAAATTACGAAAGTAGTTGACGCACAGTGAGAAGGAAACCTATAAAATGACACTGATGCTCTCACTCCCACCTCACTCACTTTGACCTACACAATCACTATATTTCACACGTATTAAGACAATGGAGAAAGGGGGAATGCTACATCTGGGATTAAAACACAAGTAAAACGACAGAAAGGCACAGGGAAATGTGACTGGCTGACAACTTAAAAAAAAAAAACCACGGGTGAGCCAGTCATCCTGTTAACAAGTTAAAAACTTCTCCCTAAGATTTTTGGAAACAAGTTGGAGAAACCATATAACGTTAAAAAAACGCTCACCATATTCGTTTGGACGTTTCCTGAACTGGAGGGCAAATCTGCCGCTGATCGCTGGTTGGACACGGTCTAATAAAATGTGGCGTCCAGCGATCTGCACGTCACAGGCGCCACACATTGGAAGGTCCTCTCGTCGAAGCAAGAAGCCATGCTTTATAGGGCTGTGAGCTATGCGAAGACGAGTAAGGAGAACCTAGTCCAGTCCGCGTGGCTGGAAGGAGGTACACCAAGGCTGCGTTGTGGGCTTTACCGGACGGAGGTTGTTGTCTGTTCCAGACACTCATTTTCACATCGAAACATCAAAAGTGAGATGAAAGCATGCTGGGTGTTGGTACACTGAACTAACCGATTGTATCTGCCCTTTCGTTTCCTGCAATACCCATGTGTGCTGGCATCCAGCAGAAAGGACATCATCTTCCCAAGCCTTTGTATCCAGAGCAGGGTGTCCTGGACTACTTTAGCAGCTGAATACAAACGTGACTGCAGGGCTCTCAGGGAGTCGGAATAGATGAGGAATTTAGCAGGCATGGCATATTTCATTTGCTCCAGTGTCCTCAAGATTGCGGGTAGTTCGACATCGATTACAGTAATCTCTGGAAGCAACTTCTGTGAGGACATGATGCGGTAAAATGACAGAGCAACCAACGGAGCCCCCTGTTTTGACCCATCTGTGAATACAGCTATATAATCAGGGTGCTCATTTAAAATGTTGGAAAAAAGCATATTAAAAATAGAAGCTAGAGTGCAGTCTCTCCTGTACTGCACAGAATCTAAAATTACTCTGGGGCTCTTCTGTAACCAAGGTGGCAGTTGGTTAAAACACCAGTTTTGAGCCAATTCGTGCCCCACGGCAAAGGACAGCAACATACATTTCACACGGTTTCAGAACGGTCACATTGCCCGTTGACGGTTGGCAAAGAGACATTCCATAGCTGGAACTGAGTGTAGTGAGGAACTGATATGCCTGACATACTATGAGAAGCTGCTGCCGGATGATAAGCGGTGGTTCCGCAGCTCAGCACGGAGACTGGGTATGGCGCTCGTCCTGTAAGGGACCCTGACCAGCCTGATTCCCTCATGGTATACAGCGTCAGTGACCTTCAGATGTGAAGGCCTCACCGACTCGTACAATGTGTACTCGTAGTCCAGCCGTGATCACACGAGAGCCTTGTAAAATTGGAGCAGATGCGCCCTATCCTTTCCCCAAGACCTGTGGCTAAGACACTTCAAAATGTTCAGTGCCTTCTGGTCCTTTAGGTGTGGTAACCAAAACAGTTTGGAGTAAAAAATGAGGCCAGAAGACCGCACAGATTCTTTAAAAGGGAGGATGGTGTTCCACATACGCAATTCAGGTAAATTAAAAATGCGACGAGAACGATTAAAATGAACACACACATATTTCTCTGCAGAAAATATAAAAGCATTCTTTGCAGCCCACACCTCCATCCTCTTCACTGTGAGTTACAACTGACAAGTTGCTATTGCACTGTTGGAGGAGAAGCAGAAAACTGCAAAATCGTCCACAAATAAGGAGAATTGTAAGACTCCTTACCATAAACGTGATATTGTTTATGGATACGAAAAAGAAGGTAACAATTAAAACACTGCCCTGAGGAACACCATTCTCCATCTCGAAACTGTTCAACAGCACGTCGCCAACTCGGTAACGAAAAAATCACTTTGATAAGAAGGACGAAATTAAGATGGGGAGATGGTGGAACTGTTGTAGAATACTGAATCGCCAAGAAGTATCATAACACCTTACTGATATCAAAAAATACACCTATACAATGCTACTTACGTAGGAAAGTCTGCTGAATAGCCGCCTATAGAAGGGTCAGGTTGTCGATAGTGGATCGAAATTTTATGTATTCACGCTAAGAGCGACTTAGGAGCTGTCTGGTATTTAACATCCAAACCAGACGACGGTTAATCATTCATTCCCAGATCTTTCCTAAACAGCTCGTTAAGGCGACGCTCCGGTAAATACTAGACACATTCGATCCTTCCTCAGTTTGAGAAGATTTATCAAAAATGCTTCGCTCCATGAGTCGGAAAAGTTGCCTGTATGCCATATCGAGTTAAAAAGTTGTGGTAGGACTTCCTTTAACGCGTGTTTCAAGTTCCAGGCTGGGATACATCACATCACGCAGACAGTACTGAATCCAGCTCCCACCTGGAGAAAGGGCAGTTGTAGAATTCTAACTGTTAGACCTGAAGTTCAACACACCTCTTTCCTTGGTGGCACGTTAACGACGGAACACTTGCTCCTGGCTGGTAGTGAGTAGTCAGTGCAAAATGCTCTGCCATTGTCTGTGTAATACCTCCACGTGTTGTTTGGAGACACCCCTGAGTCAACAGCGTTGCGATATACCTATACCTATATAGTTCCTTTACCGGAAATCTTCCCAGTGGCTTCTCATACTATAGTAGAAGTAGTGGAACGGTTGATAAACAGTCCAGGAACACTTGCTAAGACCTTTTCTTGCTGTCCTTGATGCTGCGTCGAGCCTTTGCCCTCGCTAATCGAAAGGCTGCGACGTTTACCGCCGTTGGGCAACTCTTAAGCTGTCGCAGGACTGTACACCTGACCTGAATGACTGAGCAGCACTCATCAGTCCACCGAGGAACAGATGGTCTCCTAGGATGATTGGATGGAGAGTTCAGCAGCATGGTGGATTACTTGTGTGATATGGTCCACCCACTCCTGTATACTGTTACGGCACTCAAACACAGCCAGCTGCCTGAACAGTGTCCAGTTGGCTCTGCTGTTCATCCATCGTGGATTCGTACTTACAAGGAGAGCTCCATCAAGAAGGTGAATGCCGATTGGCAAATGATCACTGGAATGAAAGTCATCTGTGACTTCCCACTGAACAGAGACCACAAAGGCTGGAGAGCAGAAAGAGAGGTCGATGGCTGAGAGTGACCCAGTGGCATACAGAAACGAGTGTGAGTGCCGGTGTTGAGGACGCACAGCATGTAAGATGTCTTGAGGCGCTCCAAAACCCAAATCTGAGGGGAAGTAGAGGTCCAGCCCCGTAATACATTATCGGAGCTGAGGTCTCTCGGTGGGAGAAATGGTCAGGGAAGTTGTTCTCTAAGATCTGTTAGAGCCTCAGAGTCAATTTCATCATGTGGAGGTAAATATAGTAGAAAATAGTGATCTCCAACACACATGAACTTCAACTACAGCTACATGTGGGTCAGTAGCTAAGAGGAGAGCAAAGGAGTGGTGCACTGACGACAAAAAAGCGACCCCTGCCTTGGTCCTTTTCCCAGTTTGGTCGTCCTCATGATAGAGTGTATAGTCCAGCAGTACTGGGACATCAGACGATTTCAAAATGCATTTCCTGCAAACACAACCACAAGGGGCATCCCTGTGCTAGCAGTCTTAGTTCCTTCACATGTGTCCTGAACCCATTAATGTTCCATTTTAACATAGGAGCCTTGTGTCACGGAGGTCGAACTTCTACCCTGTCTTTCCGGCGTGGAGGTGGGCCTGTAGTGGGTATGGGGTCAGTGTTGATACAAGATGTGTGACCAACGCCGACATCGAGATCCATTTGCTCTATAGATGAGTCTTGTGAGATGTCGTAGAGAGGGATGTCGACATCATCAGACTTCCCATCTCCATTGGCAGCTGTTTGTCTTAAAACTTTTTTTGGCCTGGGGAGTTTTTGGAGCCATAGCCGTGGAGGTGGAAGTGACTGCACTGGATGGTGGACCAGTGTGAACCTTTGGAGAAGCAGGGTGCTGCACAGTGTTGGCAACCATGGCCTTGTCTGATGTTCTTGGAGGAGGTACAGGCTTCAAAGTAATCGCAGCAGCACAAGTGCATGGACAAACGCAGGTACTAGTAATAATACTAGCAACCTCCGTCTGTGTAGCAGCATCAGTCTCCTGAACTGGCAGTTTAAGAAGAGACGCAAAGGGGGAAGCGAACATCGGGCTGCATGGCCTTATAGATCATTTTGGCCTCACCATACGAGATATGCTTAGTTTTTTTGATTTCCTGTGTCTTCCTCTCTTCAAGGAAGACACTGCAGTCGCTACTCCAGACAGATTGATGTCCAGAGCAGTTTGCACACTTTGGAGGAGATGAGCAGCTAACTCCTTCATGGGCAGTCTTACCACATTTGCCACAAGTGGCCTATCCCTTTGGCTGTTAAACAGTGTATAAGGTTGGGGCCGTAAGGCCGCATGCTGAGGAGAAGGAACCCTGCCTTAACTTACTCTGGAAGTTTCGTGTTGCTGAAAGTCAGTGTAAACGAGGCGGATTTAATAAGATCGGTATCCGCCCTTTTCATGATATTCTGTACATCAACTATTCCTTCTTGGGCCCACTCAACTTTCAGTTTGGAAATATCCACAACATCCGGGCATGTCACAACACGTTTGATATAATTCAACGTGGTGTGGTACACAGTTTCAGTGTCTTGTTCCCCAAAGTATCTGCCTTTCTGAAGGCTCGTTATCTGCTGGGAATTAGACGTTGCGACCAATTAGTGTCCCACTGCGTAAAGACTTGACCGATTTCAATGTCCGTGCAACTCTAGACTTTCTAAACGTTTCTGTTTGTTCTTTTAGCTATCGAAAGTACATTCTGACCAGCAGGGTGCATTCTGTTAGTAAACACTAAACTACTCGTAACAACTCTAGAATCTGGAGGGCTCATTATACGAGGACTCATGAGCGACTGGGTATTAGTACTTACCAGTGGCACTCCTATTCCGCTGGGAGGACGAGAAGAAGATTTCGAGGGGTCCATCTCAATCCCTCGAGCAGCTAGGGGAATGGAAGTATACCAAGACAGAGCCCCGAGTGCCTCACACAACTGAGGTGCGGTAGGCTCCCCAGAGGCTGCCCGCTAACGGCTGTTTCACCTCAACAGCCGTGCATCTTGCCAACGAGCAGCAAACCCTGAGATTGCGGGTGTTTTTTGTTGAAGTTTTTACAATCCTCGCAGCGATCAAGCCAAGATTCCCATTTTCTATGACACACAACGTTCCTCTGCCGCGGCGTACAGTGGTCGCTGAAGCATACCCAGCGCTTACAGTGACGGAGGGCTGGCGGCGCTTAGCAGTCCCCAGCTGACGAACCCCGGCGTCGCCAAGCCCGAAACCAGCAAATTAATGCTGAGCCCTTGAGGGCAGCCCCCACTAAAGTTTAAGCTGTCACGGAGGTGAATGTTGAACACATCTCATATTAATGTCCAGTAATACACGTCCAGATGTTTGTAGATCAGATAGAATATGTTGCGAACACTTCGATATGTAAGGCACAGGAACATTCCTCAAAACAATCGACGCCACTTACTATTAAATCGTACATAAATTTTCTATTGGTCCACTTAGTCTAGGTATACAAAATATTTTCTCTGCGTGTATACGGGCTATAATAATTAATAGCGGAAATTGACAGGGGTGGAAATACAGTAGAGCCAGAAACAGTCCATGTGGTTACTAGCCGCCACTAACTTCAGTATCAAATATTCTCCAAGCTAACACAAACGTATCTGAAATGTAAACCTGTCGATTACGTCATCATGTAATTTGGCTTCATTTCACTCATGGACCATGGTTGCTAAACCGTGGTAGTTGCACGATGAGGCATTGCATATTTTGCTACTGATGTAGGACGACATAACGCGACAGTATTGTCCAAGGTGGATAAATCGATCAAGACCGTACAGCACTCCCATTTGTGCGGTTGAAGAACTGGAGGAGCGAATGGTACAGTGTTCTCAAGATTTAAGAGATGATCCGGATTGTTTCGAAATAATTCATAGTTCACTGCAGACACTAGAGCAGTACTATGTCTCAGTGCGGCGACGACATGAGGAACACCCCCTGTGACAGGTACAAATGTACAGTAAATTGTCATACTGTATCTAACGTCTTCAAGAAACATTGGTTTTTTTTTTAACGTAAGCAATGGGTAAAATTTGACCGCAATTAAATGAAAACATAGTAGAAAAGTTTACGCTTGAAACAAATTTTTACTAACTAGGGCAATATTTGGTACTGAAGTCAGTGGCTGCTCATGACCACACATTCATAATCATCTAGCAAACGGCTAGTTTATGGAGACACGTTTACTGGAACATTTTCATTTCTTTTATAGTAAATTGTCATCCATGTCAGTGTTCGCTGTTAACTGTCATACACGCTGTATACAAAGTAACAAAAATATGTCGACCAACTTCGAGGGACTGTAAAGTTGTGAGGAGGTGTTGTCTGGAAACATCGTCCAACGACGTTAGGGAAGTTAGGGAAACACCTTCCACTAGATCCCCCTTCTGAAGAAGATGTACACTGTAACGCTGGCAGACTGCTAGTCGAACTCTTTGCAATGAACTTGACACAATGCAAGAGCGCAAGCGAAGTCTAATGCATCCACGCTTGTCAGAATAGTGTAGAGAGCACTAAGCGCAGAGACGGCAGAGGCCTCCATATTACAATTCAGGTACCAGGATGGGTGCCCACCTAAGTACGCCATATGCTATTGGAGGAAGGGTAAATTTCCCGATCACCAGACTTTGCACCAGTTCTCTGAATTAGATAGTGCCTCATGAAGTGAGTGCAAGCGACACTGTTTATGGTGATCCGTCCATCGGATGCGGACTTAAGCTCGGTGGACCCCTTACTGCAGTTCGTGAGGAATAGGTATGTGCTGGCACTGGGACCAACCCTGCCTCTTCTCTCATCACTATCCACAAACAAACGTGACACCACACTGTACACACTCATTACAGTCATCTACACTTGTCAGATACACTTAATCAAAAAACTCTCACACTTGGTGAACGAAAGGTGCCATTACGCCCTTCGGTGTTAGCCAAGAATGCCATATAAGTTTACTTTTTTAACGGTAGTTTTCCGCCATACTTTCATTTCTCTGCAGCATCGCCCGATAAAGCTTCTACACATACGTTCCTATTCTCAATTTCTTCCTCCAGACACCGTATGCTCTTTAGAATCCCTAGAAGTTTTGTAACAGACATGTCTGACAAAAAGAGATGAAAAGTTTTTGAAATGTAATGCTACAGAAAAATGTTGAAGATTAGATGGATAGATGGGATAACTAATAAAGAGGGGTACTGTGTAGCACCGGTCACAACTTGACTGAGAGAAGTTATCATTTGATATGACCCATTTGCAGCGTCAAGGAATAGGCAACTTGGTAATGGAAGAACGCACTGGGGCCTGGAGGGGGCGGGGGGAGGAGGGGGATAATTGGGAATTATGGGGGAGGCCAAGGTTTGACTACAGTTAGTATATTCAGATGGATGAACGAGGGCGCGCTGAAAAGTAATGCCACAGATTTTTAATGTGAAAACACTTTGTGATTTTTAAATAAAACAAGCGTTATTAACATTATACATCTTTATTCTTCATGTCTGCATATTTGTTTCTCAAAATAGTCACGCAACGAACGCACCCTGTAGAATGTTCTAACTTTATTGCCGGAGCCACATCATCACTTCTGCTTGTAGCGTTTCATCACTATCAAAGTAAAGTTCTCGACGGTGTTCTTTAAATTTTGGAAACATATGAAAATCGTGTGGTGTCAACGCCAGACACCACACTTGCTAGGTGGTAGCCTTTAAATCGGCCGCGGTCCGGTAGTATACGTCGGACCCGCGTGTCGCCACTGTCAGTGATTGCAAACCGAGCGCCACCACACGGCAGGTCTAGAGAGACTTCTTAGCACTCGCCCCAGTTGTACAGCAGACTTTGCTAGCGATGCTACACTGACAAATACGCACTCATTTGCCGAGACGTTAGTTAGCATAGCCTTCAGCTACGCCATTTGCTACGACCTAGCAAGGCGCCATTACCAGTTTATATTGAGATTATAATTTATGTATCATCAAGAGCGATGTTCTCCAATTATGGATTAAAGTTAAGTATTACATCAACTACGTACTTTATTTGCTACTATAAATGCCCTTAACTGTTCCAGACCTCACGCCAGTCTGCGTGAGCTTAACGCGTGCCTTTCGGCATCCTCGCATAGTGACTTGGCTGTCTCGCCAAGCCACAACAAATCGGATGGAGCCAAGTCGGGACTGTATGGAGGGTGATCGATGACAATGAACAAGGTTTTGGATTATTGCAGATGTAGCATCTCGCGGGTGTGGTCTGACACTGTCATGCCGAATGAGAGAGTTGCCCATGTTTGGACGGGAGGAGAGGGCGCTCCATATGTGGATGAACTCTTCGAATTCGAAGGTCGATTACAGCATGTTCTTTCCCACGCCCACCGCCATGTTACACGCTACAATGCGGAGTCGTTTCACGACATGAAGAACAATGATGTAGAATGTTAATAACGTTTATTTTGTTTAAAAAGCTTTTAAAGTTTAAAAAAATGCGGATGCTTTACTTTTCAGCACGCACCCATAGTATGCTAGACTAAATGGGACAGAGAGAGTTGTCTGACAGTAGAGTAATATATGTTGCAATTTTGTTGACCGTTAACACGAGGTAGTGCAGGAAGCAGAGGAAGCAATCTTCCGCCGGAGGTTCGAGTCCTCCCTCGGGCATGGTGTGTATGTGTGTGTGTGTGTGTGTGTGTTGTCCTTAGCGTAAGTTAGTTTAAGTAGGGACCAAGGATCGATGACCTCAGCAGTTTGGTCACTTAGGAATTCACACACATTAGAACATTTGAACCCAAGCACAATACACGTGCGCTTTGTGCTTGGTGACGAGAATCTACGAAAGTAGAACTGACACCCGTGGATGACAAGGTCGTTAGAGAAGGAGCACAAGTTCGGGTAGAGTGGGAATAGGAGAGGAGAACGGCCGTGTCCTTTTTAAAGGAACCATTCTGGTACTCGCATTAATTTATTTATGGAAACAACGTAAAAATTAAATGACGCTGACAAGATAGTGATTTGGACTCTTCTCTCGAATACGAGTCCACTGTATTAACCACAGCGTCACCTCCTCGGTAAACGGAAGTAACGGGCGCGTAACAGTTTCGTGAAAGTCGAAGGTAGGAACAGACTTGCTTCGTTGCTCATAATTAACGGGTAGTACAATCCTACACATACTTCTGGATTTAGTACACTGAGCTTACCCTCCACAGAAGTTCCTCGATCTTCGTCTCTCCTTACCCTGCCTACCATTGTCTCAGCTTCTATCACATCTCCTTTATCCCTTCCGTATACACGTAACAGTGAAGAATAAGTACCCTTATTCAAGACACAAAGGAATTAATGACACCAGCTGCCAGTGGGCATTGATTTAATTCAACGGGGAAAGTTGAAAATTTGTTCTGGACCAGGATTGAATATGGATGTTCTGCTTACTGGGTACATGCGACGACCACTGCACTATCCGTACACAGTAGTCATCGCACCTGCACGGTCTACCTTAGCATGCCTCCCGTCAAACCCAAATTCACAACTTATCCACACACTAGAGATGCAGTGTCCCTTGACCATTATGCTTTTTACCCGTGGCATTTCGCCGATTCCCATAAGAGTTTGAACGGGGCATGTATTTGCAGTGTAGTGATCATAGATCGTCCTCGCCTTAATTGTGACTGTTGTGTCTGGTCTTTTAGGCTTTATTATGGCAGTTTCCAGGAATAATCGCTGCATATGTGGACATGTCCGAAAGAACTGACACCACATATACAAAGACTACTCCACGAAACTGACATAATAATGACTGAGTATATGAATATGTGAAGAGAGTCACAATACAGCGAGTTTAAAGAGGAGTGATCAAAACAATATGTATTCATTACTGAATACTATGTGCTCCACGAAACGCGAAATATCTATTAGGACATGATAATTTCGAAAGAGGACATTGAATGCCAAAACATTTCTCTAAACAAAGTCTTCCGAAATGTGTGAAAACTTAGCAAAAATATAACGTGTTTCTGATGCATCATTCCAGGTTTGTAAAAATTTTAACGTATTTCAGAGACGGGATACTGCATCGTTTTAACTTCTGTCGCCTCGGGAATATACTTTGCGTGTAGGGCGATGAGTGTTCAGCCTGCTGAAGAACTCCTGAAGTAGGTCCCAGAGCGAGGTTGTAACGCTGAATAAAAGTGAAAGAGGAAAATTACAGTGCCCAACGATTTAGAAGATCATACATTTATTTGCTGCAATTACTACTTACTGATACGGGTTTCGCTGATAAATACTCAGCAAATTTCCAGAAGAATATTCTATGTACAATCATCATCATCATCATCATCATCATCATCATCATTTAAGGCTGATTATGCCTTTCAGCGTTCAGTCTGGAGCATAGCCCCCTTATAAAATTCCTCCAAGATCCCCTATTCAGTGCTAACGTTGGTGCCTCTTCTGATGTTAAACCTATTACTTCAAAATCATTCTTAACCGAATTCAGGTACCTTCTCCTTGGTCTGCCCCGACTCCTCCTACCCTCTACTGCTGAGCCCATGAGTCTCTTGGGTAACCTTGCTTCTCCCATGTGTGTAACATGACCCCGCCATCTAAGCCTGTTCGCCCTGGCTGCTACATCTATAGAGTTCATTCGCAGTTTTTCTTTGATTTCCTCAATGTGGACACCCTCCTGCCATTGTTCAAAATGGTTCAAATGGCTCTGCGCACTATGGGACTCAACTACTGTGGTCATGAGTCCCCTAGAACTTAGAACTACTTAAACCTAACTAACCTAAGGACAGCACACAACACCCAGCCATCACGAGGCAGAGAAAATCCCTGACCCCGCCGGGAATCGAACCCGGGAACCCGGGCGTGGGAAGCGAGAACGCTACCGCACGACCACGAGATGCGGGTCCTGCCATTGTTCCCATCTACTAGTACCTGCAATCATCCTAGCTACTTTCATATCCGTAACCTCATCCTTGTTGATAAGGTAATAGTTACTAAAATAAGGCTCCTGATGTGCTAATATTCTCTTTCAGTTGCAAAGCCAACGATTGATTCCAACCGTTACCTTACGTTTTGAATGAAGTCTCAATTCACTTAAATACGTTTTCTGCGTACAGAGAACGCTGAGAATTTTCAGTCCACGCGGAACGACTTCCTTTTGAGGTAACAAGAGTGTACATAACTTATTAACTTAATTCTTATATTGCCTCGTACCATTTTCATACAAAACCCATAACGTGACGTATTATACTTTGTCGGTTTATGATCTCAGCAGCATAATTTACAAAATTATGTTTTCTGAGGGAAACAGTGGCATGATCTGGAAGGATTTGGCTTGGCTCTCTGGCATGAGTTGGCTTGGCTCTGATGCAAGGAACCATCAGGACACATTTACATAAAACTTAGCAAATATTAATGACAAATTCTTGTTGAAAAAAAATCAGTAAATTAAGCAAGTTTGGTTTGTACGTCTTCTTGACATGTACTAAAGGAAGTGAGGAAATAAACTAGTACATGTGCCTCTTTGATTTTAACTTTTCTATTGCGCTTACTTATTTTTCAGTGACGTGAGTTTTGAAGCAGAACTCGAGTCTACGTAAAAGAAATAATTTAATTTTGATACATGACTGTACAAAGAAGGTTGTTTGCATTATTTAATTCTCGGTCTGCCACCCATGTCTAATCGAACTCAGCCTTCGTGTCGAGGATAGCCTCTATCCTCTTAAGTCAAGAATAAAACTGTTGTTTGATGTATCTTGGCTTCATCATTAGGAATGTCTCTGAACATATGTGTTAGTGTTCTGTTCTCGACAAACAGTGTCGATTTCTGGATTACTGCTAATACTGATGAAACCAGACGGGATGAGCTAGCTATCCACGTGAAACCATTCAGACGGTGGCTTTGCTTACCTCCTAATGAGAATAACTGCACAGTTAAAGCATCAAAGCTATTTGGCGGGTGCTAAGGGAGGTCTAAGCTATTTAAACTCCTCTGAATACTGGGCCGTACTTTAGATGTTGAGTGATTATCTAATCAATTTGTTACCCCTCTGGATGAACAAATTCTGTGAGTAATTTATGCTATTCATCCAATTTTTAGGATGGGATCTTTACGTAGTTATATTAAATAGATTTCGTGGAAGTAAAACTTTCTCTTATTTGCACGTGTACAGGTATTATGTTTATGTGAAATGTATATAACTGTGAAATTGTTCGTAATTGTAGCTTCCTGTGATTTAAAGATAATACACTGAAACAGATGTAGCTCTCAAAAACATCTTTCCTGCCCTTTAAAATGGAATTATTGCTACGAAACACATTGTACATAAAATATTTTGACTTAAGAGAGTATTTTATTATTTAAATTGTTTTAAATATTCTTTCTAACTCGATACGCGGGACGACGTCACTAATGCATGTATGCACTGTGGCTGTGATCTAAGAAAATTATTGTGGTGAAAGAAATCTTCAGAGCAAGTATTCGGTCAGCAACGGGAGGAGATAAAAATGTATATAACTGTGAAATTGTTCGTAATTGTAGCTTCCTGTGATTTAAAGATAATACACTGAAACAGATGTAGCTCTCAAAAACATCTTTCCTGCCCTTTAAAATGGAATTATTGCTACGAAACACATTGTACATAAAATATTTTGACTTAAGAGAGTATTTTATTATTTAAATTGTTTTAAATATTCTTTCTAACTCGATACGCGGGACGACGTCACTAATGCATGTATGCACTGTGGCTGTGATCTAAGAAAATTATTGTGGTGAAAGAAATCTTCAGAGCAAGTATTCGGTCAGCAACGGGAGGAGATAAAAATAAAGCTGTCATCCACCCGAAACATAGTTCGAGAAACGACTGTCTATATGAGCTCCAATTTCCTTTATCTTGGTGGTCCTCATGCGCAATGTAAGTTGGCGGCAGGAGAACCGTTCTCCAGTTAGCTTCAAATGCCGGTTCTCTAAATTTTCTCAGTAGTACTTCGCGAAAAGAACGTCGTCTTCCCTCCAGGGGTTCGCAAAGCATCTCCGTACTAATCGCGTCTTGATCGAATCTACCGGTAATGAATCTGGTGGTGGATTCGAAACTGCACGGAAGTTGGTATACTCACATTGTCTGCAGCATTGGGGAGGTCGACTTATTTGGCCCATATCGGAAAAAAGTCGCACCCTGTGAACCTTCCACAGCTTCAAATATTCACAAGGATCCTCGTGACATAACCGTGCGGGATTATCCGAGCTGTCTGAGGCGCTGCAGTCATAGAGTGTGCGGCTGGTCCTGGCGGAGGTTCGAGTCCTCCCTCGGGCATGGGTGTGTGTGTTTGTCCTTAGGATCATTTAGGTTAAGTAGTGTGTAAACTTATGGACTGATGGTTCAAATGGTTCAAATGGCTCTGTGCACTATGGGACTCAACAGCTGTGATCATAAGTCCCCTAGAACTTAGAACTACTTAAACCTAACTAACCTAAGGACATCACACACATCCATGCCCGAGGCAGGATTCGAACCTGCGACCGTAGCAGTCACGCGGTTCCGGACTGAGCGCCTAGAACCGCACGGCCACCACGGCCGGCTATGGACTGATGACCTTAGCAGTTAAGTCCCATAGGATTTCGCACACATTTGAACATTTTTCCTCGTCACATCACTGGAACTTTTATGGTAGCTGGTTTTCCGAATTCGGTTACGACTAGTCTCCTCCAATCGACTGCACTGTATACAGAGATTATTCGAATGGAAAGCAAGTAAGAAGGCTGGTGTGTTAAGCGTTCTGCGCAGAGAGGACAGAACACAGGGTGACAATTATAGAACTATACGAAAAAATATATAAATTAGTTACTAACTACGGCGTGCACATGCTTTATTCAACGTGTAAATGTCACGACAGATATTCGGGTTTAGGCTATGACACGTTCGATAGGCCTGCCATCATTTGTGATGACGTGACGCAGACAAATAGCGAAATTCTTCATGACCCGCTGAAATGTATGAACATGAAGCTGTCGATGACCTCTGGTTTTGGTGCTATTGTTGTACATCGTGTCCTTAATATAGCCCCACAAAAAGGAGTCGCATGTGTTCAGAACCGGAGAATATGGCAGCCAATCGAGGCCCATGTCAGTGGCCTCTGGATATCCCAGAGCCAGAATGTGGTCCCAAAGTGCTCCTCCAGGACATCAAACCGTCTCCTGCTACGATGGGGACGAGTTCCGCCTTGCATGAACCACGTCTTTTTGAAATCAGAGGCACTTTGGATAATGAGGATGAAATCATCTTCCAAAACCTTCAAGTACCGTTCGGCAGTCACTGTGCCATCAAGGAATATTCAACCGATTATTCCATGACTGGACATTGCACAACACACAGTCACCCGTCGAGGATGAAGAGACTTCTCGATCACGAAATGCCGTTTCTCAGTCCCCCCAACGTGCCAATTTTACTTATTGACGAACCCATCCAAATGAAAGTTGGCTTCTTCGCTAAACGAAACTATACGCGCGTGCGCATGTGCATACTAATTCCGATCATGCCCCGCGGACAACAGTGCAGTTTGGACATCCTAATGCAAACCTTTCAGAAGTTATGACGATTTTATTTCATATAATTTAATAAGAGTCACCCTATAGTTCGTGGCATCGCTAGTGTGCTCTCTACCTCTATCCCACATCATACATTCTTGTAGCTGCCTACCTTAGTAAATGGCAACGTTGGGGCAAGCACCGCAGTCGGTCATTGGAAGTACTTTCAGTCTCCCTTCCAAAAAATTATACTCAGAAAAACCATCTCTGCCGCTTGTTAGCGCAACACCTGTGGTGGTTCCTTTATGCAACCTGCAGTAAACACTACAATGGCTTACACTCTCACCATATCGGAAATAACATGAAAATCCACGTTAAATGTTCTGCGCAAACCTCTGAACGCACGAAACTGACAGACGTAACGGAATGACGCTATTGTCTGGAGCGTCATATTGTACATTGCCGCTTGGTACTGTGTATAGTTCAACCACCCGCCTTCTCTCGTATGCATCACTCTAGAATTAGCTGAGAAAGAGAAATAAGTTCATCATCTTTTAGCAAAAGCGATGATTAGTGAACTGGCCAAAATGTTTAATAAATTTTGAGAGTCCATCTGAGTTCGGAAAAATATGGTGTTAGTCGCAGACCGTTATGCAGGAAAGAATCAGGTCCAGGACGATCTAGGTATATCTATAACTACGTATATACTCCGAAAGCCATCTTGCAGTGTGTAGCGGAAGGAACTTCTAATGCTGGTATCATTTTCCTACCTTCCTGGCGCCAACCACGATTAGTGTGTGGGATAAAGACTGCCTATGAACCTATAATCTCTGAGATTTGCTTGTCATGGTCATTTCGCTTGCAGCATATGAGAGCAAGTAACATATCACCCTACTCCTCTTGGGACGTACCATCACGAAATTTCAATAGCAAGCCTCTCTGGGATATAATGATCTTCCTTGAAGCGTCTGCCAATGGAATTTGTTGAGCATTTCCGCAAAGCTCTTGGCACTTACTAAAGGTTCCCGTAACGAGACGCCCGGCAGTTCCTTGACCTACTCTGTCTGTTCTATTAATCCAACTTGATTAGGGTTCAAGAAAGGTGGGCAATACTCGGGATTCAGTTGAACAAACGTGTAGCAAGCCTTTCTTTAGTGACTGAATTGCACTTCCGTAAGATTCTTCCAATGCATCTTTTTCTCCTACAATTAGTTACCATTCTACTTTAGGTCGGTCCAGTCGGTTACGGAATGTTGCCGGGTGTAATGAGTTTCGTAGATGGTTTTTATCATTTTAACAGCCGGCCGCGGTGGCCGAGCGGTTCTAGGCACTCAGTCCGGAGCCGCGCGACTGCTACGGTCGCAGGTTCGAATCCTGCCTCGGGCATGGATGTGTGTGATGTCCTTAGGTTAGTTAGGTTTAAGTAGTTCTTAGTTCTAGGGGACTGATGACCACAGATGTTAAGTCCCATAGTGCTCAGAGCCATTTGAACCATCATTTTAACACAAGAGCACGTGATTTCTACAGTGGCTGGATCAGAAGCTGAAACGTTCAAAGTAGAGAAAGAGTAAATTAGCGCAAGCTGGTATTCTAATTTGATAGTTTTGGATTAGATTAGGGAGATGACAGATGGAGGATACACTGATCGAAGATACGAACTTGGCAAGATTTATTAAACTGGCAATATACCGAATGGTTTCCGGGGAATCTGTAGTATTTGATCTTGCTGGGAATTTTTGAGTTTCACACGTTTGGACTCCTACTGATTGATTGGTTTTCCCTTATCAGTGATTCCCCAAAACTGGTAAAGAATCAGACGTTAAACTGAGATTGATGTCGTTGTGCATTTCCAGTCGAGTGGCCAGATCTTCGAATTCAGCAAGCCGCTGTGGTCGAGCGGTTCTAGGCGCTTCATTCCGGAACCACGCTGCTGCTACGGTCTCAGGTTCGAATACTGCCTCGGGCATGGATGTGTGTGATGTCCTTAGGTTAGTTACGTTTAAGTAGTACTCTGTCTAGGGGACTGATGGCCTCAGATGTTAATCCCATAGTGCTTAGAGCCATTTGAACCATTCGAATTCATCTGAGTCTCCGCCGTGACCGTGTTTGCCGGAGTTGTCACTTTTTCACGTTGTATTGTGGAGGAAAGTGAAGTTGGTGAGTTTAGACAAAAGCTGTCATTAATGTATGAGAGCTGAGAGTCGGTCCGGATTTTCCGATCAACTGGCAACAATGTGTAGCGAGTTCGCATGTGTCGCAAGGACCAAGAGTGCGTTGAAATCGATATATACCGTAAGTTAAAGTAACTCTGATGTGTGAAATACTGCATGTGTGGAACACTGGTCCGATGTAAGAGACGGCCTGATGGCCCTAATCTGCTCAGGTTAAATAAATAAATAAATAAGAAGAGGACAAGCTGAATGTAGCAAGTATCGTGGCACTCTAGATGACGTTACAGTGAAGTTAATTAACTACTGGTTCTAAGCTATTCCCTCTCCCAATTGTAACACGAAGGCGTCACTAGGCTCTACACACACCCATCTGTGACCGATGGTACACGTCTGATGCGCCTACAGTAAGCCCTCGAAATTCCGAAAAATAGCGACGTTTTCAGTATGAAAGAAGCCACACTGCAGGAGAGAATGTACATTTGGTAATATGCAAATGATAGATTTCTAGACATTAGTTCCCATTTCACATGGAACCTGCTCGGTCTTGGATAAAAACTGTACGTACGAAGTGATGTGACGAGTGGTAAGACATTAGGCTTATATTCGGAAGGAAGCGATTCATAAATCGCTTAAGGCAAATTTCAGAACAGTTCGTTTGAAAACAACATAGCATATTCCCCTCCGCATACAACCCTAGTTCGAGCTTGTGCTCCGTCTCTAACGTCGTCATCGTAGATGGAATTATAAACAATAAATTACCTTCTTTACAAAGTGTGTAACGGGATTTTCTTCAGACAGTGCTGCACAGCTTCATTGTGTTTTAGGAACGGCTTCTTAGAAGTATCGAAAGCTGTTGTGCATTGAACCCCGCAATTCCAAAAAGTTTCGGGATTGGATTAATAAAAAAAGAGAAAGTGTAAGGTTGTCGTTTTACTGCCTCAAGTGTTCTACGTAGTCTCCTCCCACTTGAGTAAAATGCACAGAACGTTCATACAACTATGTTAACCTGTCAGAAAAGCCCTTCTTTGAAATTTTTTTTTTTTTCAATTGGCTCGTCATTTTGGCTTGAATATCGGTTATGTCATCTAAGCATTCACCCTTCATATGAAGCAGTGCACAGTGTCGTTTTCTAGTAGGTTCGAATTGATAACACTAAGTCTCCATATCAGTGATGATTTTTTCCACAAAAGGAATGTCCGCGTTTTTCATTTCAACCAAGTTACTGCAGGCGTTCACACGTCGTTGTTTCTTTTCGGGAGTCAAGGTGCGGTACAAACTTTGCACACACTTTTCTTTTCTTGAAAAGATTCTAGAGAATGTCTTCAACACTCGATTTAGAAATTTTTCTCCATTGCAATTTGTGACACAAGAACGCTGACACATACAGCCATGCCGGCCATTTGGGGCCGAGCGGTTTTAGGCGCTTCAGTCTGGAACCGCGCGACCGCGAAGGTCGCAGGTTCGAATCCTGCCTCGGGCATGGATGTGTGTGATGTCCTTAGGTTAGTTAGGTTTAAGTCGTTCTAAGTTCTAGGGGACTGATGACCTCAGCAGTTATGTCCCATAGTGCTCAGAGCCACATACAGCCATAGGTCCACTACTTTACACAGCCTGCTCACAAATGAGTGGTCGAATATACTGTCTTACTTAAAAGTATCCGAATGTCCTGAATTGCGTTTCACCTGATTTTCATGCAGCCCACGTAACGTATCTGTCTCGAAAGTGCTCCAGTCGGTTGTCCGTACCAAGTGGATGCAGCAAGTGACCACTACACTAGAAAACAGTGCTCTGCATCGCAATTAACTCCAGGTGTAAACTAATACCACGATACGACAAACATCAAAGAACGCCTGAGATGGTTCACAACGCTTGTAAGCTCAAATTTACTACAATAAGTGACGTTTCTGAACTATTACCACTCTCATTAGTATCTGACACAAATAATGCCCACAACTCTAGCATATCAATTATTCCGTGATTCTTACTCAAATTCTTACTTGCAAATAAGAAATTTTCAAGAACATCTGGACTTCCTGTCCTCTATGATCTGTCGTTTACTAAACGAGTGCTTTTGCATAAACTTGATAATGAACTAAATAGCCACAAAAACCATGATTAACAGCGTCAAGCGCTCTATCGTCTATCGAAACTTCATCATCAGCAACGTATCACTAGTAATTTCACTATCTTTGTGATGGAACGTTGGTCTATGTATAGTTCGAAAACCACCCATCGCACTTATTATCTAACACAAAGTGACATTAAAAATGAAAGTTATTAATGAGCAAGTAGCTGTGCATATGCCTGAACTTTGAATCACATGACGAACTGCTTTGTTTTGGATATGGATTTTGAGACCCAACACTAACTAAGGTAAGTATTCGTGCCTGTCCGAGGTTCGACCACACCACTGAACGTCATTGCTGAGTAGCTTTAAAGAGATATGATATAATACATATCAGTATCAATTAGTAAATCTGAACTTTAATTTACACGACGAAAATTTTTGTACTGGATCGGGACAACTATTCAGGAACTGTTGGCCCTGTTAACAAACCACAAAAGATGTTAAATATGGCTTCATTCCCAAGTAACGAACTTGACATGACGTGATGTAAGTGTTGGATGACGATTCGGATCCAACACCTAATCTGACTGTTACATAAGGACAGACAGATTCAAGATAACGCATTTTCTCAGCAGTAGCGAGATGTCTGGAACTGCAGCGACGAGAAAATTAATCATTTATGCCTTCCTTTGACTCGAACCCGTCACCTATCGCCGTTGTTTTCTAGGCAAGAATGGACATTAAATATAGGTTTGTTTCACCAGAATCGATGTGCGCGCATGTTTGAACATGAAGCGACGTGACGAAGAGTACAGTGACGACTGGGGACCGAATCCCGCACATATCGTTGTTGGCTACACACGAAGACACATTAACCACCCAGTTTTTTCACCTGTAGCTGGGAGTGACATGTTGAACTTGAAATATTGAGACGAAAAGATCTGTGTCTCTCTGTGAGACAAAACCGTCACATACCGTTATTGACAATGAATGAAGAGACAAAAAAATATTTCCATCAACACTTAGGTGTGCTCATGCTAAAGCCTGAAAGGACATTATGAAAATTTTTGTAAAGAGCTAGGATTCGACGAAAGTTTTTAATAGGCACCAGTTGATCCTGTTTACCCTTGATTACGCCAAATGAGGAACACGGACTGCACCGTGGTTCCAAATGCACATTAAACGTGATGGCCCTTCGATTCCGATTACACATTAGGTCGGGCAATGATAGAGGGGTACATGGCAGCATGCAGAAACTCTGTCAAAAAAAAAAATGGCTCTGAGCACTATGGGACTCAACTGCTGAGGTCATTAGTCCCCTAGAACTTAGAACTAGTTAAACCGAACTAACCTAAGGACATCACAAACATCCATGCCCGAGGCAGGATTCGAACCTGCGACCGTAGCGGTCTTGCGGTTCCAGACTGCAGCGCCTTTAACCGCACGGCCACTTCGGCCGGCCGAAACTCTGTCATCAGTAACCTTTCTTACACTCGTGTTTTACTTTAGTTAAAGAACCAAACGTCATGTAAGATCATAGGGCGCTTATTCTGTATTTTTTCTTTCAGTTTGAGGTGTTGAATATACTGGTTCTGGTTCCAGGGTATTTGGTCCCTTCGTGGCCACTTAGTGCCACCAATTTTTGTTTGCACAAGTTTTTGAACGCCTCAAATTCTCCACGTAAGGCGAGTGTCATGGTTCGAATCGTAGCTCTTCACAAAAATTTTCTTAATGTTCTTTCAGGCTTTAGCATGAGCACACCTAACTGCTGAGGGAAATACATTTTTATTTTTACCATCTCTTCATTCATTGTCAGTAACGATATGTGGCGGATTTGTCTCACAGAGAGACACAGATCTTTTCGTCACATCATTTCAAGTTCACATACGTTACTCCTAGCTAAAGGTGAAGAAGAACTGTGTAGTTAACGTGTCTTCGTGTGTAGTCAACAACGATATATACGGGACTCGGTTCCCAGTCATCACTGTACTCCTCGTCACGTCACTTCGTGTTCAAATATAAGCACATATCGCTTCTGGTGAAACAAACCTATGTTTAATGTCCATTCTACCTAGAAAACAACGGCGTTATGTGAAGGGTTGGAATCGCGGGAAGGCATAAATTATTAATTTTCTCGTCACTGCAATTCCAAACACCTCGCTACTGCAGAGAAAATTCGATATCTTGAATCTGACTATGCTTCCATAACAGTCAGATTAGATGCTGGATTCGAATCGTCAACCAACACTTACATTACGTCATTTCAATTTCATTACTTGGGAATTAAACCATATTTAACATATTTTGTGGTTAATTAACAGGGACAACAGTTTCTGGATAGTTTTCCGATCAAGTATAAAAATTTTCTTCATGTAAATTAAAGTTCAGATTTACTAACTGATACTGCTAACCCCAGAACTCAAGAATGACTGATGACTGATGTGTTACGGTCATTATTTGTGTCAGGTGCCAATGAGAGGGGGTAACAGTTTGTAAACGTCACTTTTTGTAATAAATAAGAGTTTACAAGCGTTAAGGACTGTCTTAGGTTTTCGCTGTATCGTGGTATTAATTTATATCTGGAGTTACAGTCCCTACAGAACAGTGTTTGCTAATGGTCACTTATGGTAACCATTTTGTATAGTCAAATGACGGTAGAAAACGAGATCAAGAGGACCTGCAAAACAGTTACGTTATGCCAGCTGCATGAAAATTAGGTGTAACACAATTCAGGCCGTTCGTATACTTTTGAGCATGTGGTACTTCCGTTGTTTTCAGTTGCAGTTACCCGGTAACGTTCCAAAAAATCGTCAACGACAATGGACAAAGTGTGCAGCCATCCTCATCTTTGGTTTTGCTACGACAATTCATGTTTTGCTTGTGTGCTAGGTCTAACTGTTTGCTCTCATTTTTACAACAGTTCGTTGTTAGTAACTACTTGCAATTGTTTCAACAATGATCAGGAATTACGAAGAAAAACTCAGTGTGGAAAAGATGTTAGAAACTATCGAAACGAGTGATATATCTGATACTGAAGAACTTCAATATGGTGACGATTTTTCTTCAGTGGCTCACAGCGATGATGAACTTTTCCAGACAATGGATTATCTCGAGGAGGAAGATATAGATGAAGATACTCATTACGGTCAGCCTGAGTTTGGTATACTGATGCAGACATAAACGAATGTGAACACGAGAATTTATGCGGGAGGTCATGGGCAACGATTTTGCTGTAATCATAACAACGTGATTTGACAATAGCTCAGCCACTTTGCTGCTCAAACTTCAAAGTCGTTGGAACGAAGGATATCTGTAGACGTTGGGATGAGAACAATAAATTGTACATTGATGTTCTGAGACTTGAGGTTGCGAATCTGTACAAGATTGTCACGTGGTGTTGACAGGTGTGATATTCTGAATTCGATATATAGAACATTTATTCTATCAGTTCGTGACCTGAGTGCGTGCATGAAGGAAAACGTCTTGGCCTTCCTGAAAACAAAACTTTTTCGTCAATATATTACAGAGTCGTGGATTATAACACGAAACGTGACTATAAAGAAAAGAAGCAGACCTTCAAATGAAGCTAGCCCAATGTATGTGCTGCAAAGCGTATAAATGAACTGAAACCAGTTGAAGACATCAGATATTGTTCTTTGGACCATTTGCCACGCTTTTATCGGCAGGAATCGGCATCAAGATGAAAAACCCTGGATGCAAAGCTAAAACTCACATGCACTGTGCCAAATACAGGCTCTGTTTTTGTATGGTGAGGGGGTGCAATTGCTTTCTGCAATTTCATACAAATAAACTTCACTTGAAAAAATAGTGTCACCAGCACCAATTCACGTTTATAAAGATTTCCTAATAAAATTTTCATAACTATTTTACCAGAGAATTATTTAAATGTTCCTTTCCTTTGAAAAACAGATGTCACAATAAGTTTAGAGATTAAAAATAAACAATAAAACATTCTAAAAGCTATGAAGAATAATACCTGTAAGTCACAGTGTCCTATGTAGTGAACGATCCATAACTTGGATAGTTCAATTTTAGTTTGTGCTACACGAAAAATTTTGTAAAAGGAAGTTCTGCTTGGATATCAAGTCAACAAATTTTCTTTCCAGAAAGAAAAAGAATGAATGAAAGGGTTAAGCTTGATACAATGTTAACCGGTGACGTGTTGTTGGTCGCTTCACCAAAACTAGTCATCTGCGAATAACTATAGAGGTGATTCGGGTATTATGGAACAGTCAGACAATAAGGAATACCATGGCCTCCCTTCTGTTAGCTACTACAGCCTCGTGGGAATATCGTAGGCCTACATAACTTATGAGGCCTCTCATGAAACTCTGTACCGAGTGTCGATCGCTTGCCAGCATTATTTTGTTCGCTGCTCAGTGAAGTTTATATTTCAGTTTCGTAGAAGTTCTGCAGATAGATTTTCAAAATTGGGGAGAAGAGGAATTTGTGGCACAAGTTGACTGTATGAAGGGATCGGTTGGTAGGACATGTTCTGAGCCATCAAGATATCACCAATTTAGTATTGGAGGGCAGTGTGGAGGGTAAAAATGGGAAAGGGAGACCAAGAGATGAATACACCAAACAGATTCAGAAGGATGTAGATTGCAGTAGTTACTCGGAGATGAAGAAGCTTGCATAGAATAGAGTAGCATGGAGAGCTGCATGAAACCAGTCTTAGGACTGAAGACCACAACAACAACAACAACAACTACAACAACGACAACAACAGATTTCTAAAAAGGTTTAGTAACTATTAGAAATGTATCTTAGGCATTGAGATGAGTGTAATGCACATACAAAGAGTATTAATTTATTGTGCGCTACCCTTTTGTTTAGTTGACGAATTTTTCTTTTGTTTTAGAAACTACGTTTTTTCTAGAGGGTGTGTCGCGTTATATGGAACACATCTGAGTTGTGGAGCAACTGTTCCTTGTTGTTCTAAATGTTCTTATGGACCCGCTCCTTGTTCATCCAAAATTTTGGTTCTACACTTGGAGACGTCCCACCACCGAAAAAGACGTCCATTGGAGGTCGAACGCAAAATAGTTCATAAGGGTGAAAACCTAAATTTCAAAGAACCAGAACCTCCCAATAGAGGAAACTTTACAGGGAATTACAATTTACTTCCAAGGACAACTCAAGTGACGACGATGAATCTTTCCATTCTGATGTGTGGTCGAGATGGGCTTCGTACTATCTACTGTAGCGGAAAACGACGAGGGTGGATGTCTCTTTTTCCGATGGCAATTTTTTCCAAAGAGAGACAAGAAGGTAACTGCATGCTACGTTTCACCTGATCTCCTTGTGTCCACCTTGATTGCGCAGGCAAAAAGAAGGAAGATTATATTTGCGATTTCTACAAGCAAAATACGTGAAGTTGCCTTAGTAAACTGCAAAACTATTTTGAATTGTGCTGCACATAATGTATTGCCTAAGTCTTATTGTCTTCTTTTTTTTTTTGTTTGGTCAAAGTTGTTGTCTTTTGTATACTTTCCACCCTCTACTCCTTGTTACATGACTGTTTCGTGTTATCTCCTCATCTGACAAATGACTGGCTCTGAGCACTATGGGAGTTAACTACGGAGGTCACCAGTCCCCTAGAACTTAGAACTACTTAAACCTAACTAACCTAAGGACATCACACACATCCATGCCCGAGGCAGGATTCGAACCTGCGACCATAGCGGTCACGCGGTTCCAGACTGTAGCGCCTAGAACCGCACGGCCACTGCGGCCGGCTCTCATCTGACACTTCCTTTATTTAATTTCTATTTAGTAAGAAAATTTTTTGCAAATTCCTTTTTAACTCGATACAACTAGTCAAAATTAGTCACGATATCTGTTTGTTTTTGTTTTGGGTATTTTAATCACTCCTTTTGCTCATAAATGTAAATGGTATTCCACAATAACTGAAATCTATTCTACACAACGGTATTTGGAGATTCCATAATGCTGTCATTTGTGTAATGGAAATTAAGAAATACATTGCGTACGTTAAGGACAGGAAAGTGTCCTGAACTAGACTTCCTCCTGAAGCGACCGCAGGTCTCCTGAATCCTAGTGAGAACAAGTGTATGTAGTAGTTTAGACTTCTACAACCCTGTAGCGAAATGCACAAGTTGCCCGCTTCCATTATTAAGTGTCAGTTCGTCATTGCGCGTTCTGACGACGAAAAAAATGTTTATGTTGTGCTACATTTTTCGTTAATTCTCCTTGTTAGTGTCAGTTAAACCTTTCAACATGTATGTGTTCTTGAATAGGACGGTTTAACGGTAACTATCTTTTAGATGTTTGCTCGTAAATTTATTCTGTTAACGAATTGTGGGCTCTAGTTGCGTAATCTGGAACCCATACTCACTTGTATAAACCCGACCCCTCAATTTTTCGTCTTTGAAGTCTGCCTGTATTAGTATACACACTTATCCTATAGGAATTCTATTGCAAACTCCAAGAGAATAATGAGGAAGGTTGATCAAAGACAGTAGAGTCCGTCTAAAATCACTAAAGCTATTGATGATTCAGTTAACAAGAAGAAGAAGAAGATGGTTTGGAAGAACGCCAGTTAACAGTTTAATATCCAAAAAATTAATCTTGTGACTTTGCCCAATATGAAGTGGAATATACCTGAGGAAGCAGCAAAAACAAAAAGAAGCAATCCTACAGTTTTGGATAAAGATCTCTAAAGTCTTGCTATGGAAGCGTCTTTCTTTGAGCTTACTCGCGACTTTACTTGCGAAGGATGGCCACACCAGTGTCAGAGAGAAATAAAACTGAGCACACTTCCAAAGATCAAATTGCTGGAAAAAAGTAGGTTAGCCTTTTTCAGAAACGCCACAAAAACAATTCGTCAGGAATAAGCCTACAGTTACATGATGAGCGGGGAACCAGCTGTCTCAATCCCCATTCCACCTTCTTCACCAAAATTCTGGCTTGCGAACATGTTCGCGCTCTTTTTACTGAAAGAGAGTAGCAGAGATGACGGTGGAAGAGAGAAGAGGCAATGCCAGTGAGAGAGAAAGTGAGAGGAGGTATTGATGGTCAGTGGGAGACAGTGGCAGTAGAAAGGAAAAAGAGATGGATGGAGACAGAGGTAGTGGGAGGAAAAGAGAGAGGAGATAGTGACATTGGGATACACTGTAAATCAACGTGGGAAAAACAAGACAGGGGGATGTACAGGGTGATCAAAAAGTCAGTATAAATTTGAAAACTGAAAAAATCACGGAATAATGTAGAATAGAGAGGTACAAATTGACACACATGCTTGGAATGGCAAGGGGTTTTATTAGAATCAAAAAAATACAAACTTCAAAAAATGTCTGACAGATGGCGCTTCATCTGATCAGAATAGCAATAATTAGCATAACAAAGTAAGACAAAGCAAAGATGATGTTCTTTACAGGAAATGCTCAATATCTCCACCATCATCCCTCAACAATAGCTGCAGTCGAGGAATAATGTTGTGAACAGCACTGTAAAGCATGTCCGGAGTTATGGTGAAGCACTGGCGTCAGATGTTGTCTTTCAGTATCCCTAGAGATGCCTGTCGATCAAGATACATTTGCGACTTCAGATAACCCCAAAGCCAATAATCGCACGGACTGAGGTCTGGGGACCTGGAAGACCAAGCATGACGAAAGTGGCGGATGAACACACGATCATCACCAAACGACGCGCGCAAGAGATCTTTCACGCGTCTAGCAATACTTTTTTTTTTTTTGTTCTAGTAAAACCCCATGTCATTCCAAGCATGTGTGTCAATTTTTACCTCTCTATCTACATTATTCCATGGCTTATTAAGTCTTCAAAATTATACTGACTTTTTGATCACCCAGGTATAGACACACGCACACAGAGGCTTAACTGCAAAATGAGACTGGGTACAAGGACTTAGAATGTTCTGTGTGAAAAGAGCGCGAATGCCTTCGCATGCCAAAATTTTCGGTCAGGAAAGCGGAATGAGGATTGAGGCAGCTGGTTTCCCACTTTTATGGTGGTGGTGGTGGTTAGTGTTTAACGTCCCGTCGACAACGAGGTCATTAGAGACGGAGCGCAAGCTCGGGTTAGGGAAGGATTGGGAAGGAAATCGGCCGTGCCCTTTCAAAGGAACCATCCCGGCATTTGCCTGAAACGATTTAGGGAAATCACGGAAAACCCAAATCAGGATGGCCGGAGACGGGATTGAACCGTCGTCCTCCCGAATGCGACCACTTTTATGTCAGAGTCTTTTAAAGGGTAACATATTCGCCTTGTTTGTCCTCCGACAGGAACATTTTTCCACTAGCTCCGTAAAAACTGAATCTTCTGTACACAACATCTTTTGGAGGTTCCCTGATGCTGTTCTTTGTGCAATCAAAATTAAGAAGTATCTTGTCTACGTCAAGTGCGTTGTCTTGAAAGCAGCAGAAGTCGAAACCCTTTACTATTTGGTTAGCGGAAAAAAGCGAGTAACGATTAGAAAGGCCGAAGTGGCGCTGACCGAATCAACAGTGACAAGCTTCATTACTCTCCATCTCCGCAGCACCACGCAAGGCCGCGGATACCCGTGGCCAGCGGCGCGGCGCTGTAAATCGTGAGTCGCTGCCGCTGCGGGGAGTGACGTATTTGCCAATTATTCCGCCGGGGGCGGGTTCCGTCTGGCCGGACGCCGCCGGCGCTCCATTGTCCAGACTGGCCGGGCGAGCACAATGGGCCGAGCCGGGCTGGGCTGCAGCCGCGTTTCTGCTGATCGGCTTTCGCTCTTTATGTGTGTCTGCTGAACCCTAATTGGAGCCTCGACTTCCCGGGCTTTTATCAAACAGAGCGAGGGCACGGCATCCTGAAGACGCCGCCCGAGCCCGCCGGCGGCGCCAGTTCCGAGCGCAAGAAACCCGTTCATTGTGCCGCAGGACACAGCAGTCAGCGGAGAGGACGGTCGCAGAGGGGACAAAAGTCCGAAATAAACTTTCTGTGATGAGCTTTAGCGGGACGGCAAGTCATTCGTTTCCCTTTTCTGAAGACAGGCAGTCAGAGATAGATAATGATATTCTAATGACATTCTTGGGAGAGTCAGCCGAGGCAAAACTATTCCAACTCGTATGCAAGATACATCAAACAGGCGAAATAAGCTCGGATTTCTGTAATAATGTAATAATTCCTTTTTCAAAAAAGGCTGGTACTGGCAGATGTGAATATTACCGAACTATCAGTTCAATAAGTTCTGGTTACAAATAATGACACAGATTATTTACAATAGAATGGAAAAAGTGGTAGAAGCTGACCTCGGGGAAGATCGGTTTGGCTCCCGGAGAAGTATAGGAACACGCGAGGCCATATTGCCCCTGAAGTCTATCGTGGAATATAAACCCAAGGCAGCCGGCCGGTGTGTCCGAGCGGTTCTAGGCGCTTCAGTCTGGAGCCGCGCGACTGCTACGGTCGCAGGTTCGAATCCTGCCTCGGGCATGGATGTGTGTGATGTCCTTAGGTAGGTTAGGTTTAAGTAGTTCTAAGTTCTAGGGGACTGATGATCTCAGAAGTTACGTCCCATAGTGCTCAGACCTATTTAAACCAAACCCAAGGCAGACAGACCTACGTTTACACGTAGCATTTGTAGATTTAGGGAAGGCATTCGGTAATTTTGACTGCAATCCACTCTTTCAAAGTAGCATGGGTTAATACAAGGAGCGAAGAGTTGTCTACAACTTGTTCAGAAGCCGCACTGGAGCTATAAAAGTCGAAGGACATGAAAGGGAAGCAGTGAACGACTGAGACAAGGATGTAGAGTCTCCCAATCTTAATCAATCTGTTCATCTAGCACGCAGTGAAGGAAACCAAGGAGAAACTTTGTAAGGAAATTAAAGTTCAAAGAGAAGAAATGAAACTGCGGTTTGCCAACGACGTAATTCTGGCAGCGAAGGCAGAGGAGTTAGAACAGAGGTTGAAACCAGTTTATAGTGCCTTGAAAAGAGATTCTAAGATGAAGATCAACAAATGTATCACAATAACAATGGACTTCAATACAGTTAAAACATAAAATATTGAGGAAACTAGATTAGACACAGAAAGTAGTTGATTAGTTTTGCTGTTCGGTCAGTAAAATGACTGATTGTGGCTTAAGTATACAGGATGTAAGACGCAGAACAGCAATAGCATGAAAATCGGTACCGAAAAAGAGAAATTTTCTATCATCGAATACATATTTAAGTATTACGAAGTCTTCTGTGAAGGTATTTCCCAGGAATGTAGCCTTTTTGCGGGAGTGAAACGTGGACGGTAAGCACTTCAGATAAGAAGAGAAGTTTTTGAAATGTGTTGCTACAGAAGAATGTCAAAATTACATATGTATGTATTCGACTTATTTTCTCCACCCTCTGCCTCTTCTGCATCCCAAAAGCCTCCAACATTACAGATTGTACATGTATCTGTACCATAACGAAGGGCACTCCAAGCATGCAAAACACTTCATCAATCTTCTCCTCGGATCTTTGTCCATATTGCTACAGAAAACTCCTTTTCTTAAACATGCTTCTTTCGCCATTACTCTTCTGCTTTTAATTTCTGTGCTGCTCTTCCAGTTGCTCTCTATTCTGCTTCCAAGGTTTTTCAATTCATAGATATTCAAAATGGTTCAAATGTCTCTGAGCACTATAGGACTTAACTTCTGAGGTCATCAGTCCCCATAGTTATTCCCTTTAGCTTCAATGTCGTAGACTATTTCCTGAAATTCTTTTCAATTTGTTGCTAGAATGATCATGTCGTCTGCAAACGTCAAACACCACCACCACATTCTTCTTCCACCAGTCTGTACTCCTTATCATCTAACAGCAGTGATTAGTCGTATACAGGGTAGGCAGATGAAAGTAGCCTGCGGAACAGAGTACCAGGGTACAAAGAAACACAGCAGAGAAAGGAAATACAGTACCAATCTGACTACAGTAGATGTTCAAAGTGACCACCATTCATCTCTTGTCACTTTTGGCCCCTGGTCAGCAATTTGCTGAAAGCGGATCGGAGCTGGACTGCTGAAATCTGCTGGAATTGCAGCAATCTCATCCGAAATGTTCTTGAAACTCTGAGGCTTGTTGCGATACGCCTTACACTTACCACCCCCCCCCCCCTCCAACAAAAAGTAATCACACACTGACAGATCAGGTGACCTTGGTGACCGGCTAGGACCGCTACCAGACTGACCTCTGCTACCAAGATTGTGTAAATGTGCTCGCCAAGGTTCGGCCGGCTGTACGCGCAGTTACTCCATCCTAGTGTATGGTAGGTCCTTTCCCCCTCCGTTAATGCTGCCACAAATTCACGTCCACTTGTATCCACTCATCCGATCCACTTTTATTTGCGCGACCCTGTATTATATATAAGATGGAAAGGGGTAGGAGACAAACAACAGCATTTTCCTAGTAACTCAATCCACTTAATGAAAATATAATGAGTTTGAAATCGCTCACTTTTCCAGTGCATCCTCTGTTATAATTTTAATCTTGTCCAAACCATATTTTCTAATGCCTTTCCCAGGTATATAAAATTAATATGTAGGTCTCCTTCCTCAATACCTCTCTCTCCTAAAATTTGCAAGAGCCCTATCACATCTCTTGCACTTTTATTCCTTCTAAAACCAGATTGAACCTCTGTCAAATTCTCCTCTGCTACCTTTTCCAGTCTTTATTAATGATTCTTAACATAACTTCGCCTGCATATGAAATGATGCTAATTGTACGGTACTAATTTCAGTTGTTTGGTTCCCTGTTACTTTGGAATAGGAATCATTAAAATCGAAAAAAACTGTCTTCCGGTCATTCGTTATTGTCATATATTTCGTTTCGTAACTGTAGTATTTATCCTATTTCTTCTCATATCAAACACGAGTCTTTATCCCGGTAACAAATCTATACCTATTGAGTTCTCGTTTATCTTTGCAGCTATTGCACTTTTTGCTTCTTTCGTTATGACCGATAGTCCTTCCTCACCGCCAGCCGTATCATTCCAGATTTGAGTACCGAAATAGTCGATATGTTATCTGCGCCATATGGTTCTTTTAAATAGTATTCTCATCTCTGCACATCTTCCTCGCCATATTTATACAATATATTTTGGTCTTTACAGAGATTTGCTGTAGTAGTACAACCTCGTTTGATTTGGCCCCATGTTGCAATCTTTAGGACGAGCAATTCCGCCGTGTGCAAGACACCTTTTCCGTTTTGTTTTACCCAGACATGTTTCAGCACATTTTGTGCTATCTTCAGTGGGTTATTTTTTATTTTCTTACTGTAAAATTATTGTTACATATTAACATTTAGGAAAACATTTGGTATATAATATTTACAATTGTGAATGAATAATTGTTGTAAAATATTATACATCGTTTGTTCATAGTTCACAGTTGAGGTATGTATTAACGACCTGATGCACTCTGCGTTGTTTATAACATTAAGTTTAAAGTTCTAGTTATAGCTTAGTTGGCAAAAGAGTGGATGTATGCATTAGTTTACATACCTTACATGATGCTATTGGACATTATATTGGTAGCTAGTCTGCTACCCAATCTACAACTTCTCATCTACAAACAGCAAAACGTATTTTTTTTATTTTTCTGTTTATTATGCATTTACAAACGGAAATGTGTATATACCAGGCTTTTTTGTGTAAATTATGGCTTTGATGTTGTAGTGCTTTCTCATACGTTGTTGGCGAGGTTAATAGGCTGATTTAGTGACCTATGGCCGCTTGACTCTCACTCTCTCCGATTTCATCGTTCTACAAAAAAAAAAAAAAAAACCTTTTTCCTATTTGTGATAAAAAATATTGTGATCCTAGTTGTATTTTGAGTGCTGAATTGAAAAATGTTTTTGGTTTTTTTCTGTCAGGGATAGTTTATGAGTAATCGCAATTTTTATTTCTCTTTTCAGTTTCTGATATAGTGCAGCAAATGTGAGGTGAAATTCGACAAACAAATGCACATCTTTATGATGTTATAAGTTCATTACATTAATGGAGGGTGGGATCTAACATATAACACAGTAACCTTTGTGTATACACTTTGAAGCATTTATTTGACATGAGAAATTACAGAAAATTGACAAACAATGAGCCACTGCCTTGTAATGCACATCACTTTTTTCTCTTGTATTGTGAATCTTTCTTCTCTCGAATGATATGCCAGCAATAATATACTAACATAGAAGGTACCCACTTCCCTTCATAGCGCCTTTCTATGGTAGAAATGTCTTTATGGAATCTTTCCCCATGTTCATCCGATACGTCACTACAACTCTCTGTGAAGTAGTCCAGATGAGAGTCCATCATATGTACCTTCAAAGACATATTGCACCCCAAATCCTGATATGCTTTGATCATATCCTTCACCATTGCTTTGTAGTTAGCAGCTCTTCTTCTTCCGAGGAAGTTTTCCGACACCATCTTGAAACAGTCCCATGTGGTTTTTTCTTTATCAGTTAAACATGCTTCAAAATTTGCATCTTTCTGCAGCTCCCTGATTTGTGAGCCCACAAATACACCTTCCTTTATTTTTGCAGCTGAAAGACGGGGGATTTGGTAGCTAGATATGCAAACCCACAGCCTGTTGGATCCATGGCCTTCACGAATTGTTTCATTAGGCCAAGTTTGATGTGAAGCGGTGGAAGTAGTATATATTCAGGAGCTACCAGACTTTCACGTTGTACATTCTTTTCGCCAGCTTTCCATCTTCGCCTAGGCCATTTCTTTTTCACGTAGTGAGAATTTCGGTCTCGACTATCCCACTCGCAAAGAAAACAGGCATACCTTGTATAGCCTTGTTGCATTCCCAGTACCACAGCAATTACCTTGAAATCTGCACATATTTTCCATTTGTGTTCATTGTATTTTAATGAATTTGGCATCCTTTGTACGAATTCGTAATTCTCTTTTGTCAAACTAGCGTAAGCTACTGGAACAGAGGGTGTTTTATTTCCGTTATGGGG